>NC_092875.1:298489850-298579850 GCF_028372415.1 Notamacropus eugenii | reverse complement strand
GCCAGCCATTTTAATTTGGGGGGCTTTTTTGTTTTTTTCAGCATAAGAGTTGTAGCTTCTTTCTCTGAACTTCTATCCCCATGTTTATCTTTTGTACACACCTGTTGAAATTCATTTAGCTTGCTAGCATAAGCACAAAGCTTTCTGTTTAAACATAGTTAATTAAAAATTATTTTCTTCATCAAATTAGAACATGATTTGTATTAGAGATTCCATTTAATGTGATATATTTTAATCCAACAAATAAGTTTACTATTTGTAGATCAAATGCTGTCATTTTATTAAAAAGGATGAGGTCTATTTTCCAGACAGAACAATTTTTCATGATTAAAAATTTTTAAGTCTATCATTTTAAACTGACCCATATGCTATTTTATGAATCACAGAAATGAAGTCACTTCTTCTCTCATCAAGAACATAGATCACTATGAAAAAATTTATATTTTCATTCAGTCTCTTTTAAAGTAACGTCAAATTCCTAAAACTTTGACTAGCTACCTATTTATATTGAATTCTAATTTTAAATGGGTACTTTTTCAAAACTTACGGAAAATTCTGATTACATGGTAAAGTTTATCATTTTGAATTATTCAGTTCAGATTGCACAGTGACTGAAAGACTTTAAATCACTGTGTTGTAATATTTTTTGTTGTTTTCTTCCCTTGGGTTTTTATTTCATTTTTCACCCATTTGCTTCATGGAAATGGGCACCAACAGGACAGAACCTTGGATAGATTCTCCCATGAAAGATTTATGGAAATACATAGATAAGAATTGCACAGAATCAAAAGGTTGCAATCTGACCCACATTGATGAGATCACAGATATATCTGAATACCTAGGGGACTTGAAAGATTGCAATATTTTCACAAAAATTAGGAAACCTTGCAAACAGAGGCAATCTGTTGCTATCCTCCTCTATGCAGGATAGTTCATAAAATCTGATTTTTAAAGGTCACTTTGTATAACCATTAACCAGAGCATGAATACATTCTGTACCATCCCTGATGCCACTCATCCATATAGGCTAATAAAAATGCATACAAAAAGTGATAGCAAAATACGCTTGAAGACTTCTAATGACAGGGAACTCACTACCTCATGAGATTCCCTCATTATACTTCAGGACATTTTAAATTGTTTTGAGCTCTTTCTAGAAAGCTAAAATGCGTCTCCTTGTATTTGAGAACTCACTAGTGTATTCCAAACTATGTCACTGAAATGAATGGAACAGGATCACAAAACCTTCAGAAAAGGCTTCTAGTTCATTTAAGTAACCAAATACCATTATTGTTCTGTTTATATTTTTGATAATACTCAAAACCATATCACCACTTGCCCAGAGCTGTCAAACCAAAAATCATCCAAATTCAATGAAAACTGGGAGATTAATACCCAAGGGAGGGAGAATTAAGATTGTCAGATGTGGGCGATATGCTTGATTCCAGAATAAGAAACTTCTCTATCTGGCATTAGGTACATGGTGCGAATAAAAGGAGGCAATTAATCATTTCAGGAGGATCATAAGAGCATAACCTCATGGATGGAGAACTGGAAAGGAACTCAGAGGCTGCCCATCCTTCATTTTACAGATGTGGAAACTGAGAATGAGGAAAATGATGTGATTTGCCTGTGGTCACAGAGAGAGTAGGCATTAGAGGTAAGATTTGAACATAGGTCTTCTGATTCTAGGGCCAACACAAATTCCACTGTACCAAGTTGCTTAAAGATGGTTTGATACAAGAGATTACTCAGCAAAATGGTTTCCTAATGCAAATATACATGTATATATGTGTTTTGATTATAACTCAAATTATCAACACCTAAACAGAGTAACTTAAGTAATGCTTAATTTTTTACTTTAATATAACTCTCAAATTGTCTTCAATTTAAAAGCCCTCACCCAGTTTAGAAACTGAAAAAAACCCTAATTGTACAACGTATAGATTCATATTAAAATATCAACATCTATGCATGCTAAATACATCAAAAGTATTTCAACAATAGCTTTATGTGAGTCATTTTGAAACCAAAAATCCTAATGAGAGGATATGATATTGGGATGAGAAATTGAAAAAGATATTTTCATCTGATCACTGATTCTGAGCTAGAAGATACTTCAGAGGCCATCTATCAGCTCAACTCTATGATTATACAGATGAGGACCTTCCTGAGGACCAGGGAGGCAAAATTACTTGCTTAAGGTCACTTAAGCATAATCAGAGGTAATGTTTGAACTCAGATCATCTAATTCCAGAATTTACTGCAGTGTGCCTCACTGACTCCCTTAAATTGAGTGTATTTATATCTCATTTCAGGTAGCTAGGTGGCACAGTGGATAGACTGCTGGGTCTGAAGTCAGGAAGAGTTCAAATCTGACCTGAGACACTTACTAGCTGTATGACTCTGGGCAAGTCACTTAACCATGTTTGTCTTAGTTTGCTCATCTATAAAATGAGCTGGGGAAGGAAATGGCAAAGCACTCCAGGATCTTTGCCAAGAAAACTCCAAATGGGGGTCACGAAGAGTCAGATATGATTAAAAAATGACTGGAATATCTTATTTCTTTAACAGTGTTATAAGTTCCTTCAGTAGTTTGTTCCTTGAATAGTTTTATTCTCAAAGGACTGCCAAATACTTGAATGTCCTATCAGCATTGTAGACTTAATCTGTACAAAACTTTATTAATTCTTCCCAAAACTTAGTGCCTTTCCAAATTTTCCTATTTCTAGTGAGGACACTGCGATCATCCTAGTCATTTGGGCTTAAAAGTTACCTAGAACTTTTCTGTTTCCCTCATCCCCATGGCCAATGACATGTAAAGACCCATTCAGTTCTAGTTTCATAGTATCTTTTGTATTTGAATCCCTCTTCTTGTCTCTTGTGGCACCACCCTGGTTCTGCCCCCATCACCTCTTGCATTGAATACTGCAATCCCCTCCTAGTGGATTTCTTGCTTCTAGTTTTTCCTTCTTCGTAGTTATTCTCCATAAAACCTGTGCCATCTTCCTCTGGCACAGGTTTGACCATATCACCTTAACCTCTGCTCAAAAACCTTCTCATAGTTACTTCTTATTGCCTTATAGCCTAAAATACAAAATTCTCAGGCTGTCATTTAATAACACCTGCAATCTGGCTCTAGCCTACTTTTTCAAACATATTTCAGATTACTCCGTTAACATATTTCATCTTACAACTAACCTGTAGTATCACTTGGTTCCCATACCTGTCCCTCCATATTCCATCTCTCTACAATAATACAGTAAGTTGGTTGCCCAATATGTCTGAATCTACTAGTTCATTTCACTTGGGATAGACCAGGAGATTTGATGTGTTAATTTGGTGCCTAAGAATGCTATCGTAAGGCAGCATTTCTAAAAATGTGGTCCATGGACTCCTGGGCATGACCAAAGTCAAAACTAGTTTCATAGTAATACCAAGATACTATTTTGCAATGAAAATATTCTTTTCCAAATGCCTATCTGTGTAAGTCAAGATTTTCTTCATGTACTTCAACCAAAACAATACATCAAAACAGACTGAATGCAGAAGCAGATATCAAAATCTAGGTATTTCTATTAAGCAAGAAATTAAGGAGATTTGCAAAAACATGTAAAATAATGCCATTCCTCACACAATTATTTTTTTCATGAAAAAATCATCTCTCACAAAATATATTATTTATAATAACATATGATGGGCTTATTATTACTTAAGTGAATTAATAAATATCAGTTTTTAATATCTAAGATGATAAATATTGGTAAATATAGCCAATAATTTTTTTTAAATCCCTGGTGTCCTTAATAACTTTGAAGAGCATAAAGAGGTCTTGAGAACAAAATATTTGAGAACTGTTGCTTTAGGGTAACAAATTGGTTTAAAACTCTTTTGCTTTATAAAAAATTAATTTTACTTTATTTACAGAAACATGTATTTTGTTTTATAACACAAGCTTTTTTGACCTAATGTTCAGAAATGTGTGAAAAATGAACAATTTCCATTTTTAGGAGAGTTTGGGAAAGAAGAAAGGGGTTGATTCTTTCAAGGCCCCTTGGATAGGAAGTTTCCAGGCCAGAGCCTGAAGGCAGTGGAGCACATAATATGGAGGTAGAGGACTTGGATTTGAATTTCACCTCTGCTATTTATTACTTATGTAACTTTGAAAAATTTTTTTATCTCTCTGGATCAGGTTGCCATCTCTAAACAAGATAAATGGCTGCTAAAGTCCTTTCTAGCTTCAAAATCTAGGATCTTATGATCCTAGGGGGAAGGTCACAATGAATAGTGACTCATAAGTGTGTGAAGTAGACAAGGCAAATCAACCATATGACAATGAAAATTCTATGCTATGTTTTGCTGACATCTACTTTAACTTCACACTTGGCTGAACTACTAAAACGCAGTGCAATTAAGAAGACAATAAAGTAATAGAACAAACCATAACAAAACATGGCAAAACAATGTAACACAAAATAATATAACAACATAATGGAAAATGTAACTTGGGGGCACAGTGTGCTTTTGACTATTTGTTATTTAAATATTTGAATGTACGATTTTTCCATTTTTTGTAGGGTGTCACTTATATACATGATTTTTTGTTATGGCCCAGTGGTTTTCAGTCATGTCTGACTCTTTGTGACCTCATTTGGGGTTTTCTTGGCAAAGATACTGGAGCACTTTGCTATTTCCTTCTCCAGCTCATTTTGCCGATGAGGAAACTGAGGCAAACAGGGCTAAATGACTTGCCCAGGGCTACACAGCTAGTAAGTGTTTGAGTCCAGGCTTGAACTTAGGAAGATGAAGCTTCCTAACTTCAGTTCCAGTACTCTATCCATTGTGCCACTTAGTTGCCCTATATGTTCATGATTGCTTGTATCTAGTAAAATGGACTGGAAGCATTCCTTGGTCTAAAGGTCAATGTCAAATGAAATTATCATGGAAAACCATTCAAAATGTAGAAGAAATAGGTAAAATATGGCATCCTAGGCTTCTTTCTTCATAACATAATACTAAAATAGTGCTACATGTTGGCAATGTGAGAATGTTTTCCAAATATCACGTTAAATATTTTGAAAATGTCTCTAGAATCATAGAGTATGGTGATACCTGGTGACATCCCCAAGGACTAGTCTACCCAAAGGGAAATGAGGTCATGAGCCACAGTGCCTCTGAAGACAGAGTGCTAAGTCATAGGAATATTGAAATGGGATTTGAATCAGTGAAGAGAAAGAACTCAGGATCTCATCTGAAAATCTGGCCTTATATTGACTGAAAATATCAAGACCATTTGCCTCAGTGGAGATCCTGCTTCTTCCCTCCTCATCTCAGATGTCTTACTCTCAAATCACTGAGATGTCCTTTCCCTAACTTGTCTCTCCTTCAACACTGTTTCATGTGAAGAGGTAGCCCTTCTCCTTGCTGAGTCAATCCCTTGTACATTGTACACGTGATGGCACTCCATCTTGTCTTCTCCATCTGAATGATCCTTCTACTCTACCCACTCTCTCACTAATCTTTAATATCTCCTGTCTATTTACTGCTTCCCCAATGCATACAAACAAGCCATGTTCTCTCCAGCCTTAAAAAGCCCTCAATCTTTCTATCCACTTTATCTGTCATTATGTATTGTTCCTCCCTTCTGTGGCTATTCTCCTTGAGAAGGCTGTCTGTAACTGGTAACTCTCACCCTCTTTCAACAGTCTGCAATCTGGATTCTGACCGTAACTGAAACTGCTCTCTCTGAAGTTGCTGATCATTTTTTAATGGTCAAACCTAATGGCCTTTTCTCAGCCCTTATCTTTCTTGATCTCTCTTTTGCCTTTGATACTGTTGATGACTCTTATTGTTCATAGTGTTCTCTCTAGGTTCTTGAGACACCATCTACCACTGGTCCCCCTCCTACCTGCCTCAATGCTCAGTTTCTTTTGCTGGATGTTCATCTGGATCTTATCCGCTAACCATCGGTGTCCCTCCCACTGCTCTTTTCTGGGCCTTCTTTTTTCTCTCTCTATACTATTACACTTGGTGATCTCATCAGCTCCCACAGATTCAATCATCATCTCTATAGAGATGTTTTCAAAGGTGTTTATCCAACCCTAACCTCTTTCATCACCCTCCTATCTTGCATCTCCAACTGCCTATTGGACATCTCCAACTGGATATCCTATAGGCATCTTAAACGCAAGATATCAAAAACAGAACTCATTATCTCATTCCCTCTCCTCCCCAAACCTTTCCCTCTTCCAAACTTCCCTATTACTATTGGTATCACTATCCTTACAGTTACCCACACTCACAACCTAGGTTTCATTTTTAACTCTTCACTGCATCTCATCCTGCCTATCCAATCTGTTGCCAAGTCCTATAAATTCTGCTTTCACAGCACCTCTGGTATGTGGTCCTTTCTCTCTGACACACCCTGGTGAATGCCTTCATTGCCACACATCTGGACTACTGCAATAACCTTTCGGCTGATGTCTTTGCTGCAAGTCTCGCCCCACTCCAGTTCATTTTCCCCTCAGTTACCAAAGTGGTCTTTCAAAAGTGCAAGTCTGAACATGTCACATACCCTGCCCAACTCAATGATGTCTAGTGGTCCCATTTTACATCTGGGATCAAATATCAGATTTTCTGTTCAGATTTTAAAGCCGTTCATAATCTGATCCCTTAAACTTTTTTAGTCTTCTGGTTTCCACGTTTCTCCTCTCACACAAAACTCTTATTTCCTGACTGCATTTTCACTGGCTTCCTCCTTCCTCTATGGCTTCCTCCTTCCCTCCACCTCCTCACTTCCTTGGCTTCTTTCAAGTCTCAGTTGAAATATCACCTTCTTCAAGATGCCTTTTCCATTCCTCTTAATACTAATGTCTTCTTTCTGAGATTACATCCAATTTACCCTGCATCTATTCTGTTTATATACAGTCGTTTATTTGTTGTCTCCCCATTCCAATGTAAGGTCCTTGAAAGTAGGAGTTATTTACATCTTTCTTTATGTCCCCAGCACTTAGCACCATGCCTGCCACACAGTAAGCAGATAATAAATGCTTATTGATCAATTGACTGAAAACAATAAAGAAATAAAAGTTGCCTGAAATCTTGAAGTACATAGGACTTAGATTGCACAATACTGAAAATTAGCAGTTATCTTTTTAAAATATTTAATTTTTTGTTTTCTTGACTTAGTCAGTAAACTGCCTTTTTAAGGCAGTCCCAATTCACTACTGCTAGTGCTACTTAGTGTAAGCACGGAGCATTAGGGAGAGACAGTTGAAAATCTGGGGATAAGGACAGTAGGAAGGCAGTCAGCTTAGAACCAGGACCAGGACACCATCACATTTCCAGTGATATGATGAGAGAGTATTTAAAGATTCACTGTCAGTACAGTGTAAAGGAAAGAATTTTATCTAGGTAAGTATTTGAGTGCTTCAATAATATTTACACAAGTTGTATAACTAATACCAACCTCAAATTACTATGAAGAGGAATGAAAAAGATAGAGAGTTACAGGGAAAAGAAAAGTAGGGTCATGGAATACAATTCTTCAGAGGGTAGAAAAAATTCTATGCTCTTAGTCTAATGAAATTAAATGTTCTTCCATACTAATTAGACAACAATGAGTAACAAAGTACCTCGTAGGAGAGCATATTTATAGCAATGTCACCCAAAGGAAATACTAGTAAAATCATAATAAATAAATATTTTGAAAAATCTTGTCTAAACATTCTGCTATATACTGTTCATACGTGTAGATTTCCATTCCAATATCAATCATTTGGTACAATGAAAAGTAAAATGAAGGAGTTAAAGGATTTGTTATTGACTTTAAATCCATATAGGTTTGTAAAATCTACAATTCTCTTATTATTCTTATAGAAGTCAATCAGAAATGCAGTGAGAAAAAGTTGCTATTTACATAGACATGTAAATAATGCTAGTCTTCACTTTGCAGAACAATAGCTGAAATAAGATATTTCCTTACTGTAAGACTCTATTTTTATAAATGAAAAGTGAGCAAAAAGTACACTAATTTGCATGCTAATATCTCATAAAATGGCCGTAGTTGTAGAAACTTTTGAATACTCATTTATTCAGATGAAGTTTCTGTGTGTATGTATAGGTAAACTTATATACATATTCATTTTAATAAAATATAAACTACCTTTATCACAGTTACAATGGGTAGAAAACGATGACTTATTAAGGCATTTTATGGAATTTAACATTGTCAATGAAAAATATTCTCTAAAGAAAAACAGGAATTCCCTACCCCCCCAAAGAAACCCTTCTGGAATATTTTCCAGATTAGTCCAAATAACCCAAATGAAAAGATTTTTCATTCTCTTCTTTCATCCTATTCTGCAAGCTTAAGAAAATGCCATATTCTCTTATTTTTTCCCCTCTTGTCTTTATTAATAAATTAGAGCAGTCTCTTTAATATGGTACCAACTATCCATGGTAAGTTGATACTTGGGAATAATACTGGGTATTTTGGGGATACAACTAACTGTCCATGGAGGAAGACAGTAGGATGGTAGTAGACCTGGTTGGCAATACATTGGAGAATATTTTGATAAGGGTATCAAGAATAATTTGAGGACTTCATCCAATATTCATATTTATGTCTGTTCTTAACTTTTATTATACATTTTTAGCAGACAGGTATATCATATAGCTAAATGCTTAAAAAAAATTCCCTTAGGTTTTTTGTCTAAGAAAGATGATCATTATTTCCATTCCCCTGTTAATCATCTCATTCCCATCTTTATTCATCTCAAATATTCTTTTCTGAATTCCTTCTGATAAATAAATATTTTTCCAAGAATTGAAACATAACCTCACTTTTTCAATGTCTTCTCATCAGATTTCTCATCTTTTTTCCATCATCTGACAAAATAGCAAGTGTATATTCTGTTGCATCATTGGCCATTTATTTGAAAAATGATACATTTTTTCCACTGATTGCAAATGCTATAGGACCCTAGAAAAATATTCAGTGGCATTATTAAAGTCTACCTTAACTTATTAAGTGATAACTTTGTGAATGTAACTATTTGCCTATGTAATTTCAAAACAAACATTTGATCATTTCAATATTTTTCAATACAATGCCAGTCATATTAAGTGAATGCTTGACTCTTCTAATTAATGGAATTTGGGCATTCTTTACAAATGTTCACACTATATTGCATTTCAAAAGTGACCACCCAGTTTATGTACTATGTCACTTATTTGTCATAAATATGCTTCTAAATATGCTATTTATAGAAGGTCAATTTATTTTATTTTAAGGCACTCTAACCTATTTAGAAAAAAATAGCTATATAGAATTATATTTAAATGAGTTTGTACATAAATTATAAAAAAGTACAATCTAAAAAAGTTATAATCTTTGGCACTAATGCACTTTGTGAACTCAAGTAATTCAAAAATCTTCCCAAGATAAAAAGCACTTACAGAGAAAAACGTGTGGCTTAGTTAATATTTACAAATACCCTTTATTCTCTTACTTTAAGAGTTTTGTTAAAAGTCTTCTTATCATAGTTTAATTGAGGTCAGCCTCAATTTTTATGACCAGTAAATATCAAAATTTCAAGAGCTTTTTAGCATATTTAAGTGGGTTAGATCCACTGATAAATTGTATTTTGGTGTTCCCCACAAAAGCATTATCATTATCAATTACAAAATTCTGAATGACTTTTTTGTGATAGCTCATGACTTTCCATGTTGAGCTTTCTTGAATTAAAGATTTTTGTGAGATTGAAAACTGACCTTCAAGATCAGGAATGAAAGTTGGATTATTAGTTCTCAACCTTAAAGAAATAATATCTCAGCATGTTGTATTTCAAGCACTTGAGCTCAAGGAGGTGTTAACAGAGTTGTTAATTAACCCAGGTCTGGAACCTATTGTGAAGAATCCCAGAAAACTGGAACAATAGGGAGGTGCTTCTTAACCCACAGCAGGGAAGAAACTACCTTTTAATGGGATGATATAACCATAAAAGTCACAGATCCTGGATATTATGTTAAAACAAGGATGAGCATATTAAACTAATAAACTGAATTTACCAGATGGAAAAGGAAAACCAAAATCTTTAGAATCCCTTAGAGAAGGCTAGTTTGCGTGCAGGTAAATGCATGCATAAAGTTTGAAAAAGGAAATAATGCTTCCCCCTCTCCCCTGGAATGAGATAACTTTTTGGTGCTGCTTTCTGTACCTAAGATGAGATAATGCTAGGAAGGGAGAGATACAGTGTTATCAGAGATAGCCCCTTACTTGTTCTAATACTCCAGTTATGGAGATATCTAGTGAACAGAAAATGACAATGGTGATAGGAGAAAGGGACAGGCTGTTATTCACAAAACTCAGTTCATGATAGAATTCTCAAGTCTTTTTAGCAACTGACCAGAGTAAGTATAAGAAAGGGGAGGAGAGATCACTCATGTAGCCAAACAATCTTCAGTGTCGTAGTTGAGGTAATGGGTGCTGTATGTGTAATGACATCAAAAATCTAGCTCTAGTTTTTTTAACTTTCCTATTGAATATTTCAAATGTAACATGTCCCATAGACATCATAACAACATACCCAAAGTTGAAATTCTGACTTTTCCGCAAGTCTACCCAACTATCAAATTTGCCTCTTTCTGTCCAGGGTATCGCTAGTTGCCTAGTTTCCTATAAAGCAACCTTGACAATATTATCTTCCATTGACTTCCTCATTACGCATATGCAACTAGTTTCCAGATTGTGGCATTTCTACTTCCATGACATCTCTTGCATTGGTCCTCTCCTCATTCCTCACATGGTTATCACCTTAGTTCAGGCCCTCATGACCTCTCACCTGGAGTATGGCAATGACTTTCTAATTGCCCTTACTGCCTCATGTTTCTTCTCATTCTAGTTAATCCTTCCGATAGTTTCCAAAGTGATTTTCCCTAAGCACAACTCTGATCATATCACCTGCCTACAAATGCCTACATCTGCCTATAAATTTCCGTGGTTCCCTATGTCCCCAGCATCAAATACAAAACGCTCTGTCATTCAAAGTCCTTCATAATCTAGCCCCCTCCTACCTTTTCAGTGTTCTTACCCTTTACTCCCAGATGTTAATTCTCTTTGATCTAGTGACATTGGCCTCCTGGCTGTTCCATGAAGAGGACACTCCATCGTTCAGCTGTGGGCATTCTCTCTGGCTGTCCTCCATCCTTGGAACACTCTCCCTCAACTCTGTCTACTGATTTCTCTGGCTTTCTTTAAGCACTAAAATCCCATCTTTTACTGGAAGCCTTCTCCAACCTGTCTTCATTCTAGTGCCTTCTCTATGTTAATTATTTTCTCTTTTTCTTATGTATAGATAGCTTTGTATATATGTGTTGGCATTTTTTTTCTCCCTCCCAAACAAGGCTAAATTGTAAAGTCCTTGAGGGAAGCAGTTACTTTTTTTTTGGTATCATCAGCACTTAGCACAGTGTCTGGCACATAGGAGGTGCTCAATAAATGTTCATTGATTGATCCAAGATTAACATAAGTATAATTTTCTAAATAAAGCCTTTCCTCTTTCATTCAACTGCTAGTCACCTCTCTAATTAGTTTGTATTTTTTTGTATTTTTCTATGTACGTTCATTCTATATACATATATATGCTTATCTATGAACATATTGTTCTGTTTGAAATATAGGAAACTTCTTGAACACAAATACTAATTCATGTTTTATCTTTGTGTACTCAGTGCTTTGGACAGTAGCTGTCACAAAGCAATTGTTTAATAAATGACTGTTGATTGATTGAATGACATATGAGGTGTTCTCAAAGTCGTAGTGCACAAATAAGCTTTCCTAACTCCGGAAATATGCACTTTCCAGACTTATGGAGTACAATATTTGATGAATTAATTATTTCAATTTTTAAAAATATTGATGATACTTATTAAAATTCAAAGTAACCACCATCTTTTGCTATACATAGTTCTAGTCAATTTTTGAACTTTATAAAAACTTTCATTAGCTGCTTCTCAGTGACTGAAAAGATTGCATTTATAATCCTAGTCTAAGACTCATCCGAAGAATAAGATTTTGATGCATATGAGACAGTTTTGACTTTATCCCTCAAGAAAAAGTCCAATGGAGATAGATCAGGAGACCAAGGTGACCAAGCAAGAGGACATCCTCTACTGAATCACTAGTCCAAGAACGTATCATCCAGAAACTGTCTCACATGCAATGTATAATAATAAGTTGTCCTATCTTATTAAAATTCAAAATTTATTATTCAACATTCACAAAACTAAGTGTAAAAGAAATTTAAATAATTAAACTTTCCAATGATTTTTTTGTAAGTTTGTAATGTTAATATAGCTTAAAATTTCACTACCTTTTGTGACACCCTGTACTGCTGAATTTGTTAAAGTTTAAAATTGCACAAAGACTTCTGAGACATCTTGAAAGTTTGTTCTGCAATATGTTTTTATTGCTATATTAAGCCTCATTGCTAAATATGCTAGTAAGCAACAGAAGAAATGCTTTTGAGCTTTTTTTGCGTATGTCTTTGATACCATGGCAACTTGTGGAAAACCTTTCTATGATAAAAGCAGACAATTCTTTAGGTATAACCATTAAACCTGCTATTGAATACACTCAGATATCAAAAGAGTTCTATTGACCTCTCTTCAGAATAATGCTTTTTAGATTCACAAAATAAAATACATAGGATTACAAAAGGAACCTATGGATTATATTTTATTTTATATATATATTATGGATTATAATTTAAATTTTTTTTAAAAAAGAGTTTATGGATCCCAAGTTAAGAACCCTCACAATAGATTGTTATAGGTGTATGCTATATATTTCTGCATGTGATCAAGGTATTTAGACATTGAATATAAGTCTATGCATTTTTTACTGCACTAAGATTTGTGTACTGTTCTAATATATGCCATGTTGTCACATATGATATTGATTATATGCTATGTATTAGTTTTTAAAACATATATTTTTTTATTTTTTCCCCTAAATTACATGTTAAAACAATTTAAAATTTTTTTTTAACATTTTTGGGTTTCAAATTCTATCCCTCCTTTCCTCTGTGCCCTCCCCTCCTCCTCACGATGGGTAGAAATCAGATGTAGGTTAACTATGCATTATTTTGAATGCATTCACTAAAGCCAACTGGATGCAGTTTAGTGTAAATGCCAAAATCAGGAATGTGGGCCAGTAAGTGGAGAACAGTGACTTTGTTGTATTGCATCTTTGTTCTTTGCATATTAAGTCAGAGGGTTTATTAATGATACTTAATCTAATATTAGATAATTGATTGGAACAAAGAATTGTAATATAAAGGTCAAGAATAAAAGACATTTTCAGAGTGGAGCACTTTTGTACTTTTTTTGTACAAAAGGTTTTTTGGGGGAGGGGGTTGATATCTGGGTATATTCAATAGCTGGTTTAATGGTCCTATCTAAAGAATTGTCCATCTACTTTTCTCACAGAAAGTTTCTAGCCACTATAACTCTAGCCAAATCAAGCTGACATGGTGGACAGGTGACTCTGAAGAAACAAATTCCAGAAAATGGGAACAAGAAGCAATATTGAATAAAGATTGTCATGCCTCCAGAGCAACAGAACAATGCCAAGATAGGAGCAACCCCAGGCCAGAGAAGACCCCAGGACAATACGCCCAGTAGAAACATTGCAGAAAAGGGAGAAAAGTCCAGGGAAAGTGGCACAATGATGTCACCTGGCATTCAGACTCTTGCAGAGTTAGAAATATGAGTTACACTCACATGCATGTACTCTTGCCAATACACATTCTTTACATGTGTGCCTTTCATGTATAAACTCTATGCATGCTCACTCATATATTTGTTGAAGATAATTCTCCATTTTTATGGGGAAAATTACTCTGTCATGATCTTTCACACTATATTATTCCACTAAATGTTTTTGCTTTGGGCTTGTCGAGTTCTTTGGCTAAGAACAGAAAAAGAAAGCATATTGTTCAGAGCTTATGACCTGTATTTTGGAGTGGATCAGACACATTGAGTTCCTTGAACCTGGAGTAGCCATTCTGGGAATTTCATATATAAAAGGGAGTCACCACAAGTTCTCCAAAAACAAGGCACAGAAAGGACTTCAAGAAAGTATCAAGCTCAAGCCCCTGCCTGCTGGGAGATCAATAACGAAATGATTCCAATGTGATGGATGACTATATTATTATTTTTTTGTCTACACTATTTTAAAACAAAATCTCTAGGGATGAGACTTAGGATGGAGGGATGGAGTTTTAATCATTTTATTTCATAGACTCAGTTTCCAATCATTTATAGAGTCAAAGTGTTTTTTTTTCTCACGTACAACTGAACTCCCTCTGATTTTAATTTTAAATGCATTTCATCATGTCCACTCCTCTACTAGGATGGAGGATAACTGACTGTCCTAGAACAAAGAAAATAATATTCATCTACACGAAAACACTTGCTATGTCAGTCTTTTGTCTTCTTTTCTCCTGGTGGATCCACCCCAATTCTCTTAACCATCCATTGACAATCTAACATCCTTTTAATCTATTACACCCTTTTAAAAATGTGTAGTCACAAACTGTTCATGACAAGGTAGTGAGTAGTAAATATAGGAGAATTGGTTTGGTAAGCTGTACTTTTCATTGTTCTCTCACATTAGTTTTTAAGTTGTAAGCATATGACCACCCAGTATAAGCAACAAATTATGAAGACTACATGAATAGTTGTGTCTTACAATAAAGCTTAAGAAAGTTAATTTCACACAATTCTCATAGTTCTGTACTTCAATGATCTATTATATCTTGGTGTGAGTACTTCTCTGGTCAATATAGATCATAGCCCCTCTGTAACCTAGTTGCTCTGGTTGAAAAAAAAGTATTACTCTGTAGAGGTGATAAGCTTCTCTGAATTGATCCAGGCTGTTTTTCTTTATGACAGACATCACATTGTTAATTGAAGCATTTTCAGATAAGAAGGGCCCTTTGAAGTGTATGCTTCAGTGTCCTAGTCTTAGAGAACCCAAGCTCACCGCCTTGAGATTGTTGAACCTTTTCAGTGTTTAATCTCCTGGTTCTCATTCCCTCAAGCAAATTAGGTGCCCAGAGAGCCCTGACTACCTCATACATTAGGATTGTAAGGGTAGCCCTGATGTTGGTTTTCTAGCACTATCACTCGTGATCCCCAATCCCAGTGTGCTCCTCAGTCCCACTGATTATCAATCAGCGTGAGTTAATTAGCTTTTAGAAAGGGGTGTTTACCAAGACTATATGATAAAGACAGTTGGTGCTCATAAAGTTCTCCTGAGACATGTATAACTCTCTCTCTCTTAGGTTCTGAGTGCCAGTGCCTCTGTAGAGCTCTAAGGCTGCCTTTTTGGGATGTGTCTTGTTAATACTGGGCCGCTGATGTCTTCACATCAACCCCTCAGCACATACTACTATCTCCACGGATAACAAAATGTGAATCCTCTTCACAAGAATCAATCTTCACAACTTCTGGTCAACAGGCAGGGAAAGAAAAAAGAAATCACCCCCAAGTGATTTCATCTTAGGTGCCTGGGAGATGCTGCTTTGCCACAAACACCAAATTCTGAATTGGTTTGATGCTTTGTCTGAGTTCCACAGGGTGTGCCAGCTAATCCTTATGTTTCATTTTTGTACCTAGTTGACATCTTTGATTGATTGGTTGAATGAGCGATCCCGTAACTCAAAGAGGCATTCTCATCTGATCATGATATCAGGTCAAGTATCTTATTATTTATATTAATTGTTGTTGAGGGGTGTTGGAGGTTCCTCTTGCAACATGAGACTATGTTTAGCAGATAACCATTATTAGGCTGTCTATCAAATGAGTAAAATGTTACATGGTTCATATCTATTTGCACATGCATATATGTGCACACAAACATGTTTTGAATCCTATTTCTCCACAGCTAAAACCCTTCTTTACTCTACCTCCCCACCGAATGCTAAAGAACTTGACACATTAGGAATCCTGGGTTCTGAGGTTCTTGACTGCCTAGCTGACTCAGGAAGGAGACAATAGAATTACCAGTGCAACAGAAAGTAGAGGAGAAAGTATGACAGGACTGAGTAGTTTGTAAGCTCCTTTAGGGTAGGACTGGTTTTATTTCTGTCCATGTGTTTCTGTTTCTTGTTCCCCACAAAGTCGTGCACCTAAAATATACTTAATAAATCTTTGATGAATTGGATTGATTTGAACAAGAATGAGTCCTGAAATCAGGGCATGATGAGCAGAATGGTGAGAAGACATATGTTAAACTTTGGCATCAGAAGATGAAAAGGAGAGAGATGTCCCAGACATGAATATTTCTTGGCTAGCCCCACAAAGACATCCTAAAAGGATCAAAGTAAATGTACTTTTATGTGCGGTATGACAAAATAAATAGAGTTTTATGTGCACATGTTAGGTGTGGTATGACTTCTAGAGTCAAGCAAGGAGAAATCCTGAATGAGTCAAAATATATCCTCCTCACCTCTTTGACATCACTAAAGAATTCCCTGAATGGCAAATAGCCTGTTCCTTCATTTTTCTTTCCACAATTAGGGAATAAAAGACCAGGGAGAAAACATATTAGTGTGAATAAGTTTCAACAAAAAGTATAAATGATTAAATTGTATCCTTTTTTGTTTGTTTGTTTTAACGGATGATGGGACTTCAAAGCAGAAAGGCTCCCAGTGACTTAAATTTATGGAGAGAATGCTAATGAGTGGGAAAAGGGAGCTGGACAAAAGATGAAATTTGGATGCATCACAGTTTTACCCTGGGCTGTGACTATGTCTCTTCAAGATTGTATAGATGGATGACCAGAAGCCAAACTGCATGACAATATCTGTATGTACCTTTCTGGAAACTGCTCCTGATTTTCTCACCATAATCAAATTTCACTGCCTTGCATATCATACACTTGTTAGTACATCCCAGGACCACATTTACTTTTACCATCCTGGGAAATAACTAACTTGAATTCAGCGACAGCACATTTTTAACTTTGTGATCATTGTTGGCCATTTTTGTCTTTGAGCAGTCTCCCTTGATCCTACAGGTTTGTTCTGTTTTGGCCACTCAATAACCTTGTACTTCATCATACCTAACAGCACATTACCAGCTTCCTGTGGACTGGAGCTGAGTGTCCACAGGCCAAAAATTGAACATATTTTCACAGCACTACCAGGGGAGATGGTTTCAAAATCATTTATGATAGGACCCATTCAAGTAATGTACTCCCTTGCAGAAGAGCTAAATATGTTTCCATTGTACTTCTGGCAGTTCTCCAAGGGAGTGGACCCACTCTAAGAAAGTATTTGAAAAATCTTGATTTTATTTGTGAGCAATGTTTCTCTTACATGAACTCTGTTTTTAAACTATTAAACTGATGCTCCCTACACAATTTGATCTACCCAATACAAATATTACTGAGCATTCAGCCTGAAGTACGTGTCTTCCTCCGTGTTTTCAAATACACGGAACTAGAAGGTGATGAAGGTACATTATATACCTGGTACCCCAAGACAATGAGCAAGTGGATACTCTTCCAATGAGGGGATCTTACTTTGGAATGACTTTGCAAATTAAGTGATATTTTCCCATGAACTCGCCTCTGATAGCAGGAGCAATGATTCATCATGAAGATAAAAAATTATTTGGCCATGTAGACACAGGTTACTCAAAACTTTATGTAAATTTCTTGCTTAAATGTTTCCTATCGTGTGTACCCATACTCTAGGTCTTTTCATGTCCCTTTAAAAGTTGTCTGTATCATATCTATTGACTGGATGAGGTATAAAAAAATAGAACACATTTGTAATGAGCAAAAATGTTACAGAAATAAATTTCTTTATCCAAAGAATTCTCTTAACAATGTACAGTGAAAAAATTTGAAAATTAGAAAGTAATTTTTTCTTATCAGCTAAATCCAATGCAACAAGTAGTGCAATAATTACTGCACAACAGGCAGTCAACCAATACTCAATGGTTAATTGATTGACTGAGTTGTCAAAAGAATGTGCTAAAAACATACACACTCTCTCATTCTTTCTCTTTCTCATTCTCTCTCTCTCTGTACACACACACACACACACACACACACACACACACACACACATCTTCTAATTTTATTTGGAATTGAAGCACCAATATATTTTAAAATACAAGTCACGATCACTAATGTAACTAATCACCAACAAAATGCAAAGAAGGAATAAATCACTTAAATGAATTTTTTACCTTTAATGATAGATATTATAATAATAATCTGCATTTCTATGCCACTTTATGGTTTCTAAAGGCTTTCAAATACATTATCTTATTTGATCCTTATAACAAGGCATTACTAAAAATGCTATAAATTAGACATTGGATTTTCTTTTCTTTGTGGTGGCAAAGAATTGACAACTAAGTGCCAATCAACTGAAGAATTACTGAACAAATTATGATATATATATATGTAATGGAATGCTAATGTGATATAAAAAACTAAAAAAGAGATAGTTTCAAAAAGATCCAGGAAAATTTATATGAGCTGATGCAGAGTGAAGTGAGCAGAAAGAAGCAGAACAATTATATTGATATAATTATTATAAAACAAGCATTTCTTGAAGACTTAAGAATTCTGATCAACAAAATATTTAATAATGATTTCAGAGGACTGATGAAAAACACTGCCTACCTCAAGACAGAGGATGGACAATGAGAAATGTATTATTGGACATGGCCAACAGGAGGATTTGTTTTGCTTGACTATGTTTAACTGATATGGAAGTTCTTCTTTCCTTCTTTCTTTCCTTTCTTCCTTCCTTCCTTTCCTCCTTCCTTCCCTCCTTCCTTCCCTCTTCCTTCCTTCCTTCTTTCCTTCCTTCCTTCTTTAGAGTGTGGAAGGGTAGGAGGGAGAAAAAAAAGTGCTTGATAATTGAAAAAAAATGAAAAAATATTTCTGCAACAAATCCAAAACTTCAGCTTTTAAAAAGTCTACTACATGGGAAAATAAACTTACCATCTACCTCACTAGAAATGAATATTCAAAACCTAACACTAAGATCAACCTAGTTTTCTGTTTTTCCAAGTGGCTGTAGTAAGTCTTAGAATAATGGAGCCCTCAAATTTTTGATAGTTAATTAAACTGGATTACTGTTTGACAATCAACCAATTTTCTGGCCTGGGGACAGATCATTTTATTTAACAGTTCATCACCAAGACCTCACCAATATGCCAACACAGATCACTCTTCCACAGATGCTAAGTAGTTGAAAACAAGCTCATTCTGGTAAACTCTACAGTTAACAAACTATGCAGGTAAGCTCTAAATAAAACAAGCTACCACTAAAACAAGTGACCAAGTAACTGGGCAAAACAAAATTTCTTAGGGCTTGCCTTATCAAAAAGAAAACATTTTTTCATTTTATATTATATGCATTTTGTTACCTTGCTCAACACTCAACCCAAATATGGTAGACATGACAATAATAAAACATCTGGAATGTATTGAAACAAAACAAAATCAAGATAATAATTAATGGTTAAGGTTCAGAGATAGTGATCTTTAAATAGTCAATCTAACATTTTTTTTTCCATTTACTAACTCAGGCTGTCTGATTTTCAAAAAGTAAACACCTATGTAAAATAAGTGCCCTTAAGCTCTCTGCTGAAATCCTTTACATATGTTGTCATTTTATGTTTAGCTCTCCGTAGCCCAATTCAGATATTGAGTTAGTTCCTGTTCATCTTCCAGAATTCATTCACAGGGGTATATGTCATATTTCAGTGCTCATGTTTCAACATTAGGATAAATTGGAGAGAGCTGGTACAAGTGCTATACACTACCAACTAATCTTTTATCTACTTCAAGCTCAGACACTATCTGCTCTAATGACACACAACTAGAAATTAAAAACAACAGCTAAAATGATCACTGGGTTGGAAAACAACAAGCCCCAAAATTCTTCCACCACCCCTTTTTGGTCTAGATGTTGCCAGTTCAGAAGTCTTAAAGTTCAGGTATCCTCTCAGTTTCATTTTATGAGCAATCATGTATTTGTTTCTGTTTTAATCCTGCTCTGGCCAGGTACTGATAATATTCTATATTACTCTCTCTTTCTTCTCCTGTCTTCCCCAACTTTGTTAGGAACCTGGACTTAGTTTCTGTCCCAGTGTTAGATAATAAGACCAAATATGGCTGAAATTCATCCTCTGGCTTTCTTTTTCTCCTTGCATTCTCCCACATTTTGGCTACTGTTTTAGAGAGCTGCCTTTCCCTGGGCCTGACTCAATAAACCCAAAGTATACCTTTTTAAGTAGCGTCTTGCCAATGCACAACCAAATGTAGTTCTTCTCACTGACATTTATAAATTGATTTATAATGTCTACTATATTTGAAATAGGGAGGCCAGATTACCTTGAAAATCAAAGATAACATTGATTACATATAGGACCAGAAAAAAAGGTGATGCTAGATCAGCATATCATGGCACATTAATAATAATGGCATGCATACCTTAAAATTTCAAAGACTCATTAGATTATGTTGGCAAAGACTTTCCAACATCAATAATAAAGTTGATAGAATGATAGAAAATAGAACATGACATCATTAGCGGTTAACATTGATACCTAAAAAGAGTACGTGAAAATACATTTGCTAAGTAAATAGCTAAACAATCCTTGTCTCCAAAGAAGACAAGGAGGCAGAAGATGTAGACTCTAGCCCAGACAATCCTTTACTTTGTGACATTAGGCAAGGCATCTAAGCTCCATAGAAATCAATTTCATGAGATACATTTAGGGATATAAGGTATCTAAGAGGCCTCGTAGCTTCTTCATTTTGCCGCTGAAAAAGCTGAGTCCTGAGAGATGTGACTTGCCCAGTGTCACACAGTTAGGAAGTGAATGAAGAGAAGTGCCTTAAATCCATATCTAGCACTCTTTTCACTGCACTATGTCAGTCTTTTTTTTTCTTGAGCCTTGATGAATAAAGGATCATCCAGCTGCCTTTGATGAATTCAAGTTGCTACACTCAGATGAGCTACCTTCCAGGTCCAATAGAAATAGTGGATATGGTTGTTCAACTACTATCACTGAGCTTAGAAAAGAAATATTAGCAAGAATCAAAGTAACAAGGGACTGAAGGAGGGCAAATGTCTTAATTTTTTAAAGAGAGATAAGCATGGAATCCGAAAACTACAGGTCAGTGAACTTGACTTGACACTTGGCAAAATTCTATAATGAATAGTTAAAGAAATGAGAAGTGAACATTTTGAATAGGAAACAGCACTCATAAACACTTAGAATAGTGTCATCAGGAATGGGCCATGCCAGACTAAATTCATCTCTTTTTTTGATAGGGTTTCTAAGAGACTGGTGAATCACGGTAATGCCAGAAATCAACCTTCCCCAGATTTTAGCAAAGCATTTGTCAGTGTCTCTCAGATGTGAGATTGTTAGATGAATTCAGAATAGATGGACAGGTGGAACTCAAAAAATAATAATAAATATCCCATGGTCTACCCCAAAGGAGACATTTAGCAGATTAGATCAGTGATCTATGGTTAATCCTGTGTTATTGTTTTTAGTAATGATTTGGATAAAGGTATTAGATGGAAAGCTTGTAAAATTTGCAAATGTGAGAAAGTTCTAGTGGGGGGTAGAGAAAGAGAGGGGGAAGAGAGAGAGAGAGAGAGAGAGAGAGAGAGAGAGAGAGAGAGAGAGAGAGAGAGAGAGAGAGAGAGAGAGAGAGAAACTATGTCGGGCAAATTTTAAAAACATGAAATTTAAGAGGAATAAACCTAAAGTGTAAAATTCTTAGGTAAGACAGCATGGCTTGGTGGATAGTATATTAAAATTGGCTCTGGGAGACCTGGGTTCAAATCTTGCTTTTGGTGCTTACTAGTTCCATGACACTAAGCAAATCGCTTAATTTCTATGTACCTCAAACAGTTCCCTAGGACTTACTGACTCAAGCTCGCTAATTATGAACTCTCTCTGAAATCAATAATCTCAGTTCCTTCATGTATTTGCTACACATTCACATAAACAATATACACATAGACTGGATGAAGCAATGAAATAGTATTATGACATAAGGTATGAAGAATTCAAAGAAACTTGGAAAGATGTATAAAGTGGTGCATAGTAAAATGGGTAGAATTAGGATAATTTATAAAATGACCATGATAATATAAAGAAAAACAAGATTGAAATACTGAAGAATCAATGCTGTGACTAATCATTACCTTAGAAAGCTATTGCTGAAGAATGTCTTTTGCCTCTTAAGCAGAAAGGCCAAGAGATCTACATTTCCAGACATTTCCAGACATTTTAAAGAGAGATAAGTAATCATTTGTTTTGCTTGACTATACAAATTTTATACAAGGGATGGCTTCAACACGGGGAGGGAGTTAGTGGTTAGTTATGAGTTAGTTAGTGAGAAGTTAGAGTTAGGGTTAGTGAAGAAAAAAAGGCTGAAAAAACAACAATAAAACATTGAAAAAATACACCAAATAAAACAACAGCAAAAGTTCAGAAGGGAATATAAACAAGGGAATTTTCATGACTTCCCTTATTAAATTTAAAATATATTTTTTAAAACCCTATTGAAACAAAGTTTATAGTTTTATAGAAAAAAAGAAAGAATTCTGATTTTAAAGTCAAAGACTTTGAATGTAAAGCCAGGCATTTGTGCTTACCACCCATGTGATGTAGGCAAGTCTCTTGACCTCTCTTGGCCTCGATTTCCTCCTCTGTAGAATAACTAGAATCAGTCAGGGGTGCGGAATCTGTAGCCTCAAGGCCACATATGGCCCTTTACGTCCTCAAGTGTGACCCTTTCAATCCAAAGTTAAAGGGTCATACTTGAGGACCTCATGTGGCTTTGAAGCTGCAGGTTCTTCACACCTGAGATGATCTCTAAGGTCACTTCCATCTCTAAAAATATGATCACACATACACACATACACACACATACACATATATACTTAGAATGTCTCTTATAAAAATAGATTCTTTAATTACCACATACATTCTCAACTTTCAATATTTTCATATTTATCAAGCCTTATTTTAAAATTCCTTTCAACAGTTCTCAGTTATTAAAAGTCCCTTTCCCTCTACCATATTTAGGACATATTTATTTTTTAAAGTAAGCCAGACCTTGGTCTTGGCTAAGCTGGCTTTCCCCACATGATGAGGCCCAGTAGGGGTTTACATCAACAAGAGCTCTTATAATTTCTACTAACTGGACGGCTTGATTTGAGCATGTGAATAGTAGCACAGCATTTGTGGAGAAGAATTATTATTATTTTTTTAATCCCTGAGAGATTCTAGCATCTTCAGTCTATGATTAGCCAGGGAAATTACTTATTATGTGTTGTTACTGCTACTAATAATAGTAATTATTATTATTTAATAGGGGAAAGCTGGTTTTGAGGTGGTTGGCTTTCATAGCATGACACATTTTCTTCTAAATCAGAGGAGATCATATTAAGAGCATTTTACAGTATCACAAGAAAGGCAAAAACTATAGATCTGGATGTAGTTCTTTCATTATCATCTTATTATAGTAACCATTAGAAGAACACTGAAGTTAGGGGCACACTGTTTAATGTTTCATTCATGAAACATGAAATTTCACTTTGATATCTTCTCTGGTTGGGTTGAAATATATATATATGTTTAGTATATTATATATTTGCTATATGTTATTACATGTAATATTCATAACATAAATATTATATTTATTCATGTAAAAAAAGTTGCCAAAACTCCAGACTTTGTGGAAATTTTTCCAAATTGGCTTTCAGTTTCCAGAGGATGCCAGGAAAGCAGCAGCTTGAATATCCTGCCCACTGGGAGAAGTTAGCTCCTCCACGTTCATAAATGTCATTCTTAGCACAGAAGAACCCTTGCATTTTGCTCAGTTCTACTAAGTTTAAGTAACTTGAGTTACTTTCTGAGTGTCTAAGTTTGGTTACAATTAGTCCTGGTGGTATTTGTGAGGTTCATACAACTGAACAAGATAGTAAGGGAGAATTCCAATGTATGTTAAATTCAGCATATATTTAGTAAGTGACAAGTAAATGTAAAACACTGTACTTGGCATCGGAGATGCACCAAGTTTAAGTCAGATAGTGTTCCTGACCTCATGGAGCTTGCTAGTGTCACATGATACATACACATACTATGAGAACGTTCAAATTAAATGCTAGGAGGTCAATGGCAGGGAAAGGCAATTACTGATTGATTGAGGAATGGAGTAAACGTTCCCAGTTCATTACAGATTGTCTCCATAATGAGGTAATTGCTTCTCAAGAGTTATCTATATTTTCCATATTTAATAAAAAGTGGTAAAAAGTCATTAAATAATTCAGAAGCAATTGCATGATGTTAACCCAAATTTAACTTTCATCACATTTTTTAAATTTCCATTTAAAGTTTGAAAAAATAATACATCAAGGGCTGAATACTGAAGAGTGAAACACTGCTGGATTTAGGGTCAAAGGACCTGGGTGCAAATTCAGGCTTTGCCACTTATTACCTGTGTGGCCTTGGGGAAATCACTTAGCCTGTCTGGGTCTCAGTTTCCTCTGCTACAGAAAGGCTTGGGCCAAATGACCCCCAAGACCTTTCTTCTCTAAAGCTATGAGCCTGTGACTTAAGATTTGACATATCCAAATTTTAACTCATTATTTCCTCCCTACCCCTGCTGCAACTCATCCGTCTTCCAAACACCTCCTTCTACTCCTCACTTTCTTTCACTCCATATATTCAGTCAGTTGCCAAGTCTTCTCAGTTCTATTTCTACAATGTCTTTCGTATTCATCCCTTTCCATTTATTCACACAGTCACCACCTTAATTCAGGCTCTTATCATTTTTTGCTGAGGCTATTACAACAGATTTCTAATTGTTCTCTCTGCTTCCACTCTTTCCTTTCTCAATTCCTCCACAGAGCTGCCAAAGTTGTGCCCCCGTCCCCATCAAAACAAAGGTCTGACCGTGGACTTTTCCTACTCCATAAACTCCAGTGGCTTACTATTATCTCTAGGGTCAACTGAATTTAATGACCTTTACAACCTGTCTTCTCCATATCTTTCCAGCTGTATTATACATTGCAATGGGAATATGTGAAGTTCAACATCCTTTGGAGCTTTCAAAGTTGGAAGGTCCTCTTCCATTCATGGCAAGGACTATTTCCCTTTTGTTTTTGTATCCCCAGCATCTGGCACAGCACCTGACACATAGCAAACCCCTAATAAATGTTAGCTGATTAACTGACAGATCTATAAGATCAGTTCCCCTGCTGCTAATTTCCTCTGTCTCTACTCACCTTATATTTATTTTGTAACTATACGTATATCTATCTATCTGTCTATCTACCTATCTCTCTGTCTGTCTATCTATCTACATGTTATCTTTCTCAATATAATGTAAACTCCTAAAGCACAAAGATTGTTTCTTTTGGGGGGGTCTTGGTATCTGTAGTACTAGTATGGTATCTGGAGTATGGGAGGTGTTTGATAAAAGCTTGTTGACTGACTGGCAAGAGGGATCAGGCTATCATTTATTTTCTGTCTAAATCTCCATGCTCATCAGAATATAACTTGTGTTCCCATAAACATCTTATGAAAGTTATCTTTATCATAACTAATTGAACATCTGTTCAAAGTTCCTAAGTCCCAGGAGGAGACAAATAACTATTCTCATTTTATTTCCTCAACAGCCCTAAAACCTACAATAATATTACTCACTTTGTAAGAGTATCTATGCAAATTCCACTAGAAGCTGAATGAGTAGTCAAGTCATATGGCTGTGGTTCACCTTCATCTCAATCTCATTCACTGCTGAACTCAAGACTTTTATTACACAATCTGTTTTACAATTAAGCTCCTAGGCTACTCCTAGTAGGAAACTCATTTTTGGTAAAAGACTAGGCCATAGAAGTGTTCTTGACTGGAAAAGATAATTGGTAGACTGTTTTTCTTCATCTTAACATTTTTATTCATTCACCGAAATATTTTCAGCAAAAGGTGATAAATATCATGTCAAGGTACCAAAGCAATCAATCAAGTATCAAAAGCAGATGTCTGTGATGACAAGCTTATAGTCTCCTAACCAACTGGATGCATGAGAACCATCATTCTATTTTCTCTAAGGTCTACCAAGAAGCATGAAAAGTCTGACATACTTAAATTAAATTTCCTATTGGAAAATCAAAATAAAACTTTTTTGTCCTAATTCACGAAGTATTTCTTATCACTCCTTTTTTTTTTTTTTGCTCTAATGACAGAAATGAAGGTGTAGTTGTATGGGGCATTCTGTGCCAACTTAAAGATTTTGTATTTTATCCCATGCAGTGGGGAGCCATCAAAGGTTTTTCTGTAAGAGAGTAATATGGTCAGTTTTAAGAAGGTCATTTTGGCATCTGTGTGGAAGAGACCTCTATGTCTTCCACACAGGAAAGGAAACAGACTAGAAGCAGGAAGATCATTTGGGAAGCTGTTAAAATAATCTAGGCAAGAAGTCATGAGGGCCAGAATTAGCATGGTGGAAGCATTGTACATGGAGACAAAGAGACAGTCATCGCTCCCCTCTCTCTAATCTTCAACCTCATTATATCTACTGATTCCTTTCCTATTGCCTTCAGACATGCTCAAGTATCCTATTCTTGAAAAAAAAAACACCTCAAACCCTTTTATTCAACACTACTATCCCCTTAAGACATTACCTTATATTTCTATCCCCTTTCTTAACCAAATTCTTAGAAAAAAAAAACAGACCAAAATTCTACACTCATTGCCTCTACTACATCTTCTCATAATCCTCAACCCCTTACAATCTGGTTTCCATTTTCATCATTTAATCTAAACTGCTTTTTCCAGTTACCAATGTTCTCTTGCCAAATCTCTTCTATCCCTCGGTTTTCTTGACCCATCTGCTTCACCTGACACTGTTGACCACTGTCTCATCCTGGATATTCTTGCCTCTCTGAAATTACTTTCTCTGGTCCTCTTCCTCAGTCTCTTTTGTTGGCTTACCATTGACACCATACTCCCAGACACAGAGGGTTCTCCAAGGCTCTGTTCTCTTCTCTGTCTATATTGTCCTTCTAAGTGACCTAATCAGCTACTGTGAATTTAATTGTAATCTCTTTGCAGAAAGCTCCCAGATCTATATATCCAGAAATATTTTCTGCCTAAACTAAAGAGCAAGATCACAAACTGCCTGTTGGACATTTCAAACTGGATATCCCATAGACATCTTAAATTCAGCATTTCTAGAATGGAACTTGTTATCTTTCTCTGCAATATACTTTTCTTCCAAATTTTCCCTATTTATGTCAGACACCCCCATTCTTCCAATCTCTGAGGTTTATGACCTCAACGTCTACAATGATTCTTCACTTTCCCTCACTTCACATATCCAGTCAGTTGTCAAATCTTGCAATTTCCATTTCTACAATATTTCTTTCATCTGACCCCTTCTCTCAAATCTTGCAACTATGACATTAATTCAGGTTTTCATTACTTCTTTTCTAGATTACTAAAACAGTCTCTTAATTGGTCTCCCTGCCCTGTCTCTCCTTGTTTTAGTGTATCTTCCACATAAATGTCAAAATGATTTTCTTTCAGAACAGATTTTATTGTGTTACTCTCTTACTCAAAACACTCAAGTGGCTCCCTATGTCTTCTAAGATAAAATATAAACTCTTCTGTTTGACCTTTAAAATCCCTTACAGTATGGCCCCAACTTATCTTTCTACCCTTAGTGGACATCACTCCTCCTATACTTTTTAATCCAAATTATCCTCCTCTTTGTTCCTCCCTCCACCTCCCCTACCTGTGTCTTTGCACTGGCAATACTTGCCTGGAATTCTTTCTTTTCTCACCTTCACCTCCTAGAATTCTTCTCTTTCTTCAAGAAAAAAGCTAATGACCTACATTTTACATAAAGCCTTTTCTAGTCCCCACACTTGCTAGTAATCTTTCTCCAGAATTACAATATGTTTAAACACTTTGTATATATTTGTATTTATTTAAATTTATAGTTGTCTCCCCATTAGAATCTAAGCTCCTTGAGACTAAAAGTTGTTTTATTAATTTTATTTGTATCATCAGCACCTACCACAGTGCCTGGAACATAGTAGGTTTGATAAATGCTTGTTGACTGATTTTGACATACAGGAGATTTCATGGAAGTAAAATCAACAAGGTTTGGCAGCTGGTTGAATTTACCTCCAAGGTTTCTTAGAACCTTTCTGGGAACTCAGGCAATAGAAATATGATGGTGTCTTCAATAGCAATAGGCGCTTGGAGAAGGGTAGCTTTAGGGGAGAAGATAATGAGTTCCATTTTGGTAGTTGACTTTGAGATGCTAATGAAACATCCAACAGGCAATTGTTAATGTAACAGGTGAAGATGATAGATTATAATTCTCCATTTTACAATGTTGGAAAGATCAAGAGAAGCTAGCAAAGAAGACAAAGAAGTAGGAATAAGGCATATAAGAAGAGAAAGAAAGGAATGTGGTGTCAGAAACCAAAGGAGGAGAGAGTATCCAGAGGAAAGGAGTGGTCATGTCAATGCTGCAAGAGGTCATTAGAGAACAACATTGGATTTGGTGATTTGGGGATCATTGATGACCTTTCATAGAGTATTTTCAGCTTTGTGATACAGATAGAAAGGTGTTAAAACATCTCAAACTCAACATGTCCAAAATAGAACTTATTATCTCTCCAAACCGTGCTTGCTTCCAACTTTCCCTATTTCTTTTGAGGATACTAACATTCTTCCAGTCACTCAGTTGTATACCTTAAATAAAGGTTTCTCATTTCTTTTCAGTGCCCATGTTCCCTGTCTTTCAGTAATCCTTCCCATATCTCTTATTTATTTGCATGCTATACCATTCAAATGTACACAAGAAATAAAAGAGATTAATTCATTTAAACATGATAACATAGTTACTTACCAAATATTCCCCATGCCCTCTTAAAAAACTTTCTCTAATCCCTTAAGGATAGACAGACTACAGATTAGGAACCCCTGTTATAGAATAAACCTAAACTCTTCCATTTCTCTCATTCCTGTGATTAAATCAGTTGCCAAGTCTCATTGATTCTACTTCCATATTTCCCATCTATCCTCTTTGCTTCATTCATTAATTAGTCATCAGCCTAGGTCAGTCTCTCATCATCTCTCAGCCAGATTAATATAATAACTTCTAAACTTGTTTCCCAACCCTTAGTCTTTCCCTTTTCCAATCCATATTCTACACAACTACCACTGTCATATTCCTAAACCACATATAGGATTGCATAAATCTCTACTCAAGTACTTCTAGTACATATCTCTTGTCTTTGAGATAAAATACAAACGTCTGCGCTTGGTATTTAAAACCTTTCACAATCCTATTTAAGTTGACTTTTTTCAGGCTTAATGCACATTACTCTCTTTCACATACTTTTAGTTTTTAGCCAATCTGGCCTCATTGTTATTCATCCCACGTGACACTCTAGCACATTCCATTACAGGCCATCTCCCATGCCTGGAATGTTCTTCTTCTATTTGGCCTTATAGAATTCCTATTTTCCTTCAAAGCTCAAATCAAAATTCCACTACCTTCAGAAAGCTCATATTGATCTCAGTTGCTAATGGCCTCTCCCTTTCTTGAAATTGCTTGGTATATATTTTCAACTTTCTCTATGAATTTCTCTATGAATATACCAAACTTCCCCTACCTCAATAAACTCCTTTGGGACAGTGTTTCATTTGTGTCTTCCCAGAACCTAGTGTAGCATCTCATGCTGAAGTATTTCTTCTACCAAAGTAGAGTGGTACCTGTCTGCAATTTACAATCAGAGATCTTCCTGGGGATACCAAGACATTAAGCAACTTGCCTAGGATCACACAACTAGTATATATCAAAGTTCAGGCTTGAACTCAGGTTTATGGTGAACCCTAATTCCTGAAGTCATTATTCCTCAGGCTGTGATTCCCTTATTAACTCCTTATCCATTACCCGTGCTATTTCTATGTATACACTTAATAAATGTTTGATGAATGAATGTATGCATGCATGAATAAACTAAAATAAGAATTAGGAAATAGAGGCATTGGGTTCAAGCTATTCTTTTGAAAAAGTTTAACCATGAAATTAATTTCCATTCAGTGTAGTTCAATTAAACAAATATTTGTTAAGCAGCAAAAACAAATGAGAAGAAAAGAGAGCTGGGATGGTAGCCAGATGGTTTATAAATATCTAAATCCTGGGGAGACCTGAACATGAATGTTGGTAGATGGAAAGGATGGAAAGGAGCCAGTAGAGAGAGAAACTTTTGAAGATAGTTGTGTGTTTGGAGGAAAGAGAGAGAGAGAGAGAGAGAGAGAGAGAGAGAGAGAGAGAGAGAGAGAGAGAGAGAGAGAGAGAGAGGTTGAGCAAAGAACTGGAGGAAACAGAAGGGAGAGAATTAAGGGCACACATGTAAAATCATTACCCTTAAAAAAAACTGGGGTATACCCCTTTCTGTGAAATAGAAGAGAGAGAGAGGAGAGAAGAATGATAGGACTGAGAAGTTTCAAGAAGCAAAGGAAAAGAGTTAAAGAAGTTCTTCTCAGAACATATAGTAAATATCTTTTACCTAATGTTCTATCTTGCTTATAGGAATACAAACTTGAGTCCAAAGAGTAACTAAGACCAGAACTAGGTCTATTCAGTGTCAATTTCTTTACTTTGATCTCTATACCATACAGCCTCATCAATCATTTAAAAAGCAAGTGCAATTCTTTATACAGAGAAAATACAGCTTTAAAGCATCCTTTCTAGACACAAATGTGGAAATTCTCCTTGGACTGGAGACATCCCCAGGGAAAGGCTTTCTGATAACCACAAGCATCCAAGACACCAATCTTAGTTAATCACTAACAGGTTAGCATCTCTGAAAATAATACTGTCTAACAGCAGAAGAATGTGTAGTCTGGTTCTCATAAAACTTTAAACCTGGGACAAAACAGGAATCTAGTAGTGCCACTATTTTTTTTAAACTGAATTAATAACACATTATCAGTTTAGTAAGAAAATATTAACTGCAATTATCAAGCCTCCAGATATACAGCTTAGCTTAGGAGCTGATTGCATTTGCTACTGACTATCCCAAAGAATACTTAATGGATATTAAAATACAATCAACTTTGTCAATATAATATATATAATTAAAATCTCAAGTTATAATCTAAAATATAGCAAAAAGCTTCATGTTATACTATTTGTAATGGAAATAGCAATTAATTCAATTCAATTGGAAATATTCTTTTGATAATGATAGAAATTTAATCAATCAACATTTATCAAGCACCTATTATGTGCCAGGTACTCTACATAGTGCTTTATCATAATGATATAAGGTTTGGAAAAAAAAAACCTCTTTCCTTATAACACTGTGAGTTAGGCAGAACAACAATTATTTCCCCCATTATACAGATTAGGAAATTGAGGATCTTAGAGCTTAAATGGCATGTCCATAGTCACATGCTAGTGACAGTCTAAAGTAGTTTCAAAGCAAGATTCCTGATTGTAAATCCAATACTTTTACTCTAGGCAATCCTGCCTTTGAGATTTTATTTTAACACCAACTTGAATTTATCAACATAAACTTTCACCTATATTTTGTGAGGGAAAAACCCTTCACACACACTCATTCACTGATTCCTTCACTCATTAAGTGTCATTTGAGTCATTATAGGTAAGGCACTTCAAGGTATATTGAAGAGTGTCTGGATCCATGATTCCATTCATATGGGAAGTACCCAAGTGAGGAAATTTCCATGATACCAATGCAAGATTAAGTGGCTTACTAAGAGTCATACAGTCAGTATATGTCCTAAGAGACCTGAATCTGAGGCTTCCTGGCTTTGAAACCAGCTCTCTGTTCACTATGCTATGCTGTTTCTCTCTGTGGAACATAAATATGTTGAATATATATGGAATATAAGGACATAAAAATACATATACATACATATGTATATATGTGTATGTGCACACACGCATAAACTATACACAACATGTGATACATGCCATGTGAAGAATATAAACAAAGAGACACAGCAACCAGAGAAGGTTTCATGGTAATGCTTCAGTTGGACCATAAAACAGGGGGAAGATTTTGATAGGTGTATATAGAAGAAAGGCATAGACAGTACAGGATAAGAAAAAGCAGAGAGACAAGAAATCACACTATAACTGCAAGAGTCAGAAATAAAAAATTGAGTCACATAGCAGAAATTCTAGTAGTTAATGGGGGTTGTTAAAAATATACATACCTAGTAGTTTACTTCAGTCTCTGCCTAAATAGATGGGAAAGCCCTAGAAATCTGCCTCAGTGATTGATCTCCACTCCTGAAACTTAAGAATTTATGGAGGTTTGTTATGGAGGATAGGTATTATTTCTGATTTGCCATGATCCTAAAACAAAGCCTTTTCTAAAACCCAAGAACCAAACTTTTAAACCACTGTAAATAAAAAATTTAATGGAATAACATGTTGCCTGGGGTGTTAGAATTTGATGTCCCTAATATATCTGTAAGTTCTCATTCAATGAAAATGAAATCAAGGAAATATATACAATACATACATATTTATAACATATATTATGTGGAATATATGCATGTATTACATGTGTATATTATAGATGTATATATGTACACATATATTTTAGGAAGTCTCTAGTAACTTTTGTGAACCTTAAATTACTCTATAAATGCAAGTTAATATAATTCTTTGCCAGATCTTGAATGCTTAAATCTGTTTTCCAGTTCCATTCAAACCGGTGTATTGGCTGTTCTATGTATATAACATCTATCCAATATATGGAATGCTCTCCACCTGCATCTCTGTCCTATACTTCCTTCAAAGCACTTTGGATGCTGTCTTCTCTATGAAGCCTTTTCTGATTCTCTCCAACTGTTATTTCTTCCTGCCTCTTGAAATTATTTTATATTTCTGTATTTACAGTATATGTTGCTTCCCTTCATCTTTATTTGCATATTCCAATGTCTATCGTGGTATCTGGCACAAAGTAGATACTCAGTAAATGTTTTTTAAATTCAATTGAATCACAAGTGTCAGATGTTCAGGGACCTCCTGTACAGTAGTAGAAGATGCACCCTTTTCAGGCATAAAGAGTTTTAAGACTCCACTCTCATGTTGCTGCTCCATTTACCCACATCCAGACATCACCATACACATACTGGGATGATGGTGAAATATTTTCTGAGGCAGAGTCAACTCCTGGGACTAAGTATTCATAGCCTTCTGGAAGTTCTACCCTGATCCCTACAGCAAGCATTTGTTGACTGGGGACATCGTGTACTGGGATGGGATTCCTTATCAGATTTTTCTAATAAAGACCAGTTCAGTTCACTGGTGGCCAGAGCACTTGTTTCCTTATAGCGAAGCCCGGTTGGGGTACATTTCTGTTGATTCTATTATGAATCCACAGAAACATGCCATGACCACATGGCATGACCACATTCACGTAGAATAACTGCCTTTGTAGCTGATACTAACAGAGAAATCACGTTTATTGTGTGAACCCTAAAGAGTTGCTGAACCAAAATTCCCAGAAGAGACCTAGGTCTCTTCAAGTTTGTTCTAGACCTCCTGAACTATCCAGGAGTTTGGTTTATACCAACTCATAAATAATATGATCAAAGGTAATTTCAGTCAGACTTCTAAGATATTTGTCAAAATCAAAGAATCAAGAATGAAAGTAATGGAAATAGTTCTGGTTACTATAACAAGGTCAAAGGCCAACCAGGTAACTACCAAGCAGCAGCTACAACTTCAACATATTCCAAGGAAATACCTTACTGCCTCCCCTTGATACACAAGATCTCTTTTGCTTTCTCATACCACTAGTTGCTAAAGATGAGAGGCCCTTGGGAAGGACTGCCCCACTGGCCAACACAAAACACCCCTGCTCCCCATTGGAGCCCTAGCTCCCAAGAATACAGTCAAGAAAAGGTAACCCCGTAAATAACTATCTAGCTGTCTATTTTCCAACTTATGCCAGAATTGTAATAAACTAAAAATATGAATTTTTAGTTAAAAGAGAGACACAGAGAAAGATAGAGACAGAGACAGAGAGACTCACAGAGAGACAGACACAAATAGACACTGAGAGACTGTCATCAGGCATAGTTTAGCACCATTAACTATCTTTGATGAAAATATCATAGGTTTTATTGATGGGGATAATTGAAGACATGGGCAGAAAGGTGGAAATAATTGCAGCTAGTGTTTACATAGAGTTATAAGGTTTGCAAAGTGCTTTATACATATTATCTCATTTTATCCTAACCCTGACCCTGGGAAGTAGGGGCTATGTAATCCCCAATTTATTGATGAAAATGAGGCTGAAAGAGTTTCTATGATTCCCTGGATCGATAGAGCCTATAAGTATCTGAAGTTGAATTTAAACTCAGAACTTCCTGAATCTAAACTCAGAACTTCCTCAGAACCTTCCTGTACCTACTGGGCCACCTACCTGTCTCTTAGTTAAATTTTATATGGTCTTGAACAGGTCAGTCTAAAAGGCCTGGACTTTGCTCTGTTGGACTTATAAGACAGGAATCAAAGAGACCCTCAGGAATCAAAGAGACCCTGAGGGGTTTGTATTTTGTTTTTGTTTTTGATAAGAAAACATAGTGTGATAGAATGGAAACATCAATGGATTTTAAGTCACAGTACATGAGTATGAATCCCAACTCTCAGAGAAGAGGTTGTCAAAGGGTTTTTCATGGCCCAACAACTTAACATAAAATTTTGTATGTTATATTATTGCAATGAAAATACATAATTTTATTTAACATAAATTTTATGTACCAAGCATACACATCAAGTATACTATTAATAAAATAAGCAATACTTGATGATAATATAGATGTTTTAAACTCAGAACACCAAAGACTACGCACTCATAAAGAACTTCACAAAAATAAAAAAGTCTTTTGTATGTTAAAGGAAACTGCACATCCACAAGAGTCTTCTGTAGTGTTGGACATTTAAACTATCACAATTCCACAAAGTAATGAATATTGTATCATGAGCAAAACGAGTTTGAGAGTCTTGGATCTAATAGCTGTCTGTTGGGCAGGCATAATGATAATGACGAGGATGAGGATGATGATAATGATTATATCTCATGTATATATAAGTTTTAAAGACTTGTAAATCACTTCATATATATTATCTTTTTTAATCTCATTATCTCATTTGACTTAACCTCTCTGACCCTCAAGTTCTTGAGCTGTAATATTAAAAATACATTTCTACTAGAGAAAAAAAGAATTGAGTCAGTAGGCATATTTGAAAAATTGATAACTATCTGAGTTTGATAGAAGCTTAGATTTTATATATAGTAATAATGGGGTTAAACCACAGGATCTCTAAGGTCCCTTCCAACTCCAAATCCCATGATTATTTTTTTTTGGAAAGTCTTAATATGGTGGCAAAAGAGAATAAAGCATGGGAGAGAGAGGACTAGACTCCCATGGAAGACCTGAGTTCAAATATCACCTCTAATATTTACTAGCTATTTGGCCTGGATAAATTATAACTTCATGTGACTCAGGCAACTGATTTGCCTTTTATGATTTACCTAAGTCATTAGATAAGACATTTATTAGCACCTACTATGTGCCAAGGTACTGTGTTAAATATGGGAATACAAATACAAGTAAAAAGAAAAACAGTTTTTGCCCTCAAGGAGCTTACATACTAATACAAGAAGACAACACATAAAAATGGTTTGGGTAGAGGTGTCTGTTTAGGTGCAAGGTGTGAAAGTAGAGAGAATCAACAGCAGAGTCACGTTCATTAGTAAGCATGGATAACTATTGATCCCAGCTCAGCTTCTGATGCCCCAGATTTTTCATGCTCATAGGAATTAGGCTTTTCATTGATCAAATAATATTGTGTTTGTCCTTCATTGTTGAAGTGGACCACAATATCAGGAAAATGATGATGACATGACTTGTAGTTGGCTTTGATTTGAGTGAAGGGTTGTGCAAGGTCACCAGCCTCCCCTTCTCCTTCAGAGCCATCTGGATCCAGTGGCCTGACATTCATCAGGATGACTGGAGATGGTCCAGGATGCAGTGGGAGACCCTGGCCCTTTCAGGCTAAGGTCTTATAGCATTCTCACTTTGAGTGAGGTAAGGCCCATTCAGTGAATAGGCCTCTTTAAGAAGTCAGTCAAGGGAACGCCCCTTTAATTAGAAAGAAAGAAAAAAAAATCAAACCTGTAAGAGAAGACCCTCAGGGCTGGTAGTCAAAAGAGAAACAGTTACCATTGACATTCACTGTGAGACAGAAGGGCCCAAAGTGGAGTTCAGGCAGGGACTGACTGTGGTACAATGTATGAGTTTGAGTGTGAAAAAGTTAAGGAGAAAGAAAGAAGGAAGGAAGGAAGGAAGGAAGGAAGGAAGGAAGGAAGGAAGGAAGGAAGGAAGGAAGGAAGGAAGGAAGGAAGGAAGGAAGGAAAGAGAAAGACAGGAAAGCAGGAATCTAGCTGGTAAACTCCAAATTAACTGGGGAGTTTCAGCCATCAAAGTTTACCTTCCTTTGGAGAAGAGGAGAGGGAGAGAACCGAGTTACCGAACTGGCTGGGTGGGTCCCCATTCAGGCAGCTCGCACTACTCACAGGTTGTATTTGTCCTTTGTTTTTGAAGAGGACCATGACATCAGGAAAATGATGATGACATGACTCATGACTTGCAGTTGACTTAGATTTGAATTTTGATGGTTGGAAGTTCCCCAGTTAACTTGGGGTTTACTGGCTGGAATCCTGCCTTCATGTCTTTCTCTTTCTTTCTTTCTTCTTTCCTTCCTTCCTTCCTTCCTTCCTTCCTTCCTTCCTTCCTTCCTTCCTTCCTTCCTTCCTTCCTTCCTTCCTTCTTTCTTTCTTTCTTTCTTTCTTTCTTTCTTTCTTTCTTTCTTTCTTTCTTTCTTTCTTTCTTTCTTCCTTTCTTTCTTTCTTTCTTTCTCTCTTTCTTTCTCTCTTTCTTTCTTTCCTTCTTTCTTTCTTTCCTTCTTTCTTCCTTCCTTTTTTTCTTTTTCCTTCCTTCCTTCTTTCCTTCCTTCCTTCCTTCCTTCCTTCCTTCCTTCCTTCCTTCCTTCCTTCCTTCCTTCCTTCCTTCTTTCTTTCTTTCTTTCTTTCTTTCTTTCTTTCTTTCTTTCTTTCTTTCTTTCTTTCTTTCTTTCTTTCTTCTCTCTCTCTCTCCTCTCTCTGTCTCTCTCCCTCCCTCCCTCTCTCTGCCTCTGTCTTTCTGTCTCTCTGTCTCTCTGTCTCTCTCTGTCTCTCTCTCTATCTCTGTCTCTTTCTGTCTCTCTCACTCTCTTTCCCTCCTCACCCATTTCACTCTTGAGCTCATACACTGGACCACAATAGGTCCCAGCCCAAGCTCCACTTAATGGCTCTATTTTGGGGCTTCCTACCTCAGCATGAATGTCAATGCTAACTGTTTCTCTCTTCACTAGCAACCCTGAGGATCTTCCCCAGCCAGTATGAGTTTTTTCCCTTTTCTAATTAAAGGGGCCATCCCTTTACTGACTTCTTAAAGAGGATCAAATAATAAAGTAATTATTAATAATTATTAAAAGTTTGACTCATTTCAAAATTGTATGAAAGGAAGAAGGCTAGTATCATTGACAGACATAGAGGCCAAAAAAGCATACAGTTTGCTTCACTGGGGATGGTGGTAAGGTTAACTTGATAGATTTGAGGCACCAGTAGTAAACACATAGTTGAACAGGTATACTACATCTTACAAGTAAATTCAAAGCCATAGCCCTATAACTGATACTAGTGCCTTTCAAGGTGATACCTGGAGCCAAGATGAGTTGACCAAGGGAAACTGTAGCAAAAAGAAAAGGATTAATGATACTGCATATAAAAAAGTGCAAGGGAGATGAGAAGCCAACTAGAGAGATAGAAAATGAGTTGTCTGAGAGACTGGGAAAGAACCAGTATTGTGCTATGTCAGAGTAGCCAACAAAGACTTTATATTCTTTTCTTAGAGCTTTGTATCAAACTAATCAATTTTCCAAGAATGAAATCTCCAAGTAAAGTCTTGTGGACTAAAATGAATTTGGTTTGATTAGGTATTCCTATTTCAAAAGAATTGTAAAAATGACTTCTATTTGTCATATCCAGAATCCACTAAAAGAAATGAAGGGTCTACTTGAATATTCTGACGGCGGTATATCACTAACAATGAGTTACATGGAAGAAGCAGTATAAAAGTTATCATCAGAACAGTTTTCAAAAGATGACTACAAAAAGATAGGAAAATAACAGGTGGATAGCCCCTGTGCTTCACTGAGACACATTGACTGTAGAAAAAGGGAAAAAAGAGCCCCTTAACAAACTCACTGGGATGTCCTGTGAAAGATTTATTGGACATGGTCAAATCACTCTGGATAAAAAGATGAGATGGGTTGCACTGTGCCTCATAGAAGAAACCTGTCCCCATTGACGAGATCATAAATCCATTGAAGTACCAAGTACAAATGCAATGATTAGGTAAGAAAATAAACATTAGGAAGATATATATATATATATATATATATATATATAATATATCTATATGGATGTATGGATGTTGCATAAACACTGATATGACCTAATGACTTGATTGAACCAAATTATTGGAAGTTAGATACTAAAGACAGAACTTGTTCTTGTAGATCTCTTCTACTTGAGTATTATATGGAAAGACCCTATGGAAATATAAAACCTAAATCTCTCCATTGTATATGGCTTAGTTATTTAATTATATTAATCACAGCTATTTAAGATAATTGTAGACTCTTAGCTTTATCCCGTAAACACTATATTGCCTTATGGAAAGCCTCCTTTAGCCAAGGCCAGCCATTTTATTTCAGCAACACAAGGAAACAATGAACTTGGCTCCTGTTTATTTTCTATTTTTAATAGAATGATGAAGAGGATACTTCTGTCATAGTCTGGTCTTTTTTTAAAGAATAAATTAAAACTCTAATTTTGAGAAACTGCACTTGTAAAAATTATGAGGGGAGTGAATCTTGCTCTAATGCTCTGCTGAGAATTTCTATCACGAAAAAATGTAAGTCTAATTTATTTTTAAAGTATTTTAAACACATCACATACCAACATTACTTGGATGATGGCCAGATGAAAAAATTCCATCAGGACTGACACCCTAAAAACATATGTTACCAGTAACCACTATTGAGCTTAAAGAAATAAACGTCATGCTCTACCTTTGGCAATGCTGTGGTTGGCATTTTGTCAAATATCCACATTGGTAACATATATATGAAATTCATACCTAAGCACAGACCAATGTATTAAATTAATTTTTCCTCATAAGAGGAAGTAATTTTGCTCTACAATTTTTAGTATCTATTTGGATATCATTTTGCAGTAATTAATATAATTTTAATCTCATTTTTCAGGAAAATTCAAAGAATATTATTTGACTCATTGAGAATGTGCTTTACCTACCCTTACTCGTGGTTTATATAAAATTTGTGTTTTTCTACAAAAGCAACAGGAAAAACATTCTGTATTCAATTTTTAAACAACCTTTTTGCTCCTTAATATTGCTTGCCCTGAAATCTAATACAGAATTCTTACATTTGATATCTCTAGAAAAATCTAGGGTTTTAACTATACACTCTCGACCTTTTAGAGAATTATATCTAATAGAATTGACAAAGTAAAATGTTTTTGTTTGAACCATATTTCTGATTTTAACAGCTGGAAAAAATAAACTAATATATTACAGATTGCTGCTAATAGGTAATTCATTTCAAGCAGTCTTCCCAAACCTACAATTTATAATCAGTCATTTAAGACAGGCAAATAAAAGACTTTACCTTCGCAGCTAAGGATTATATTCTAATTTTTTCATGAACATTTGCAAATTAAGGAATTTTTTTGTGGCATATAAAAAAAATGTAACCTGACAGCTGATGGCAGCTGATGTCCATTCCTATATCTTTGGAAACTCATGCTACAGTGTCTTCAAGAATGCAGGTTCATAAAACAGTCAACTTTGATTTTCATGTATCATAGGTTTGTATATCTAGTAATACGAATGAGATTAGAGTTTATACATCTCCTTTGTTCTCAGATTTATCCTTGGCACAGAACTTGGAAAGAATATTTGTAAACAAAATGGTCATTTGGATCGATTCTTTTAATATGTTGTTGACTCTTAGTAATGACAAAAGAATTATTGGATTAAGACTTTAAGAAAAACTATGAAATTAGCCAAGGTAGGCCCAAGAGAAAATCCACAAGTTTTAGTCCTCCTATTCTAGTAAACGCACTGAGAGAGCTTTGTTCAGTAACCACTTCTGAATGCATTATTGCATCAGTCAGCAATTGGAGTGATTACTGACCCTTGTGCACTATTTCACAACTACACACCATTGACTTTCTGGCTGTCCCTGTCATAATACCTGCCATCTCCCAACTGTATGTTTTCAATGACTGTCACCCATGCCTGCAACTCTCCTTCCAGCTAGGCGGCAACAATGGACAGGGCACTGAGTCTGTGATTAAGAAGACTTTAAGTTTCAATCTTGCCTCAAACACTTACTACCTATGTGACTCTGGGAAAATCAGGTAACCTCCTGCCTCAGTTTTCTCAACTATGGCGTGGGAATAATGGTAACACGTACCTCGCAAGGCTGTTCTTAGGATCAAATGAGTTAATACTTGTAAAGCACTGAGCTCAGTGCCTGACACATAGTAGTTGCTTTATAAATACTTATTCCCTTTCTCTTTATGTCTCCACTCCCCTCCTCCAATCTCCATTTTTTTATCTTCCCTGACTTCCTTCAAGACTCAGCTAAAATTCCATTTTCTGCAAGAAGCATTAATCTTAGTGGTTTACCTCTGAGGTTATCCTCTCCCCTAGATTTATTATAAATAAATGAATAAATGAGATTTTTTGTGTGTGCATGTGTGTGTGTATACACATAAATATATATTGTTTATGTGTAGTTATTTCCCCCATTAGACTATGAGCTCCTTGAAGAAGGGACTTTTCTTCTTCTTCTTCTTTTGCCTTTCTTTGGCTCTCCATCACTTACCACAGTGCCTGACACACAGTAGGTGTTTAATAAATGCCAGTTGACTGACATCACCAAATATGTTTCAGTGGCTAAATATTAAAAGTATGCCAAATCAGTAATAACCTAACCATGATATCAGAAGTTTGCAGCATTTCATAAACTAAGAGATGACAAATTTGAACTGCAAAAATAGACCTGAGAATTTTTTTCATGAGAATTCAACAAATAAACTGTAACAGAACCAGAGCATTTTCAGAGACAAAACTGGTAGCCACAATCAACTGATATAACATTAAACATAAACATTACCATAAAAATTTTAAGTACTTTTTAAATTGATATTTCCATCTCAACTCATACTCATAATCCCTCAACTACATGAAATGAAAAGCTTCCAAAATATAGAGACCTAGTGGGAGAAATCAAAATTATGTGAGAACAGGACGAAATACATATTATCCTTGTCTTGTGTGTTACTGGAATTGTCCCAAAGATGCTTTCCATGAACTTAGAGAAGATAAGCTTGCAAGACTTTTATTGAATTACAAAAAGCGGTTATTTTAACTACCTTTACCATAGTCTTCAGAATATGGAATATAAAGAAAAATTAAACAAACAATGATTTATCCCAAGACTGCTTCTACCTGAACCTCATTGCCAAAGATGAGGATGAACTGACATTGATGTACTGCTTTAAAGTTTATAAAACACTTTACATACATGCTGTCATTTGAGCATGTTCACACTGTTGCTACCTCCATCGAATCAATTCTTCCTAGTCACATCCCAGTTTCCTTTAAGTAGCTCTCTCTCATTCAACTCCACTGAGTCACATGCTTTACGTAAGCCACAGAAATTGAATTGTGACCTAAAGGTCTTTGCTTTAGTTTTAATGAATTAATCATCAACCAATCAACATTTAACGAGCACCTACTATGCATCAGATACTGTGCTAAACTCTAAGGATACCCAAAAAGGGATAAAAGATGATATCTGTCTTCAAAGAACTTATAGTTTAATAAGTTTGCATGAGTTCCTTAGCCAAATCCCATTCCTGGAGGTGTTGGAGGGAAAATATTTGGCTTTATCCTTTCAGAATTGGAAACTGTTTGTAGGAGTCACATCAGCATTTCAATGACATTATAACTTAAAATGGGAAACACTTATCCCCCCTTTGATATTGAAAATGCCATATCTTCAGCAGTATAAATGATGCACCATATTGTTATGACTTGCTCCAACCTACCTTTTCCAGCCTCATTGTATTCTATGTTCTTCTTGTTCCAAGACAAACTACTAGCCATTCTGTCATCTCAAAATGCCTTCTCTTCCCTCCATATTTTCATGTAGCCTGCCTAGTCAACGAAGAGCCAGGCCCTCTGATGCCTTCCTGGAACCACAATGCTGATCTTTTATGCCTTTATTCTTTCATCTGGACCTAGATTGCAGTCCCTCAACCTTTCCATTTTTTGAAATCCTTCTCTTATTTCAAAGCTCACCTGAGGTACCTCTTCATTGAAGCTCTGACCCTACACCACCTTCTTTGATCCCCTAACTGAAAAGATTTTTTTCCCCTGGTTATATTTTTTGTAGCATTTTACCTAAACTTGCCCATTCCCTCAACATATTCTACACTGAATTCCATATGTGTGAGTGTATTTATATATGTGTATAAAGAGACATGTATCATTATCTAGACTATTACTTGTAATACCTAGAATATTATTTTTTCTCCTTTCCCCTTTTTGGTTCATGTGTGTGTATATATGGCTTAATATCCATATAAATAGATATGAAACAATGAAGAGAAAGAAAAGATACCAGGAATGTGAATTTCATATTATGTATGCACATATATGATAATAATGCTAATAATTTACATTTATGTTTGACTTAAGGTTTGCAAATATAATGTCACTTATGTCTTACTACAATCCAATGAAAGACAATACAGTTGTGTGTATAAATGCATGTGTATGTAAAGGGAGTCAATGTGAAGTAGAATGTTTGACATTTGAAATAAAGGGAAAAGGGAGAGAAGAAACAACCCTATGGAAAATAAATCCATAAGACTTTTAAGTTTTGTAACAAGAATTACAGGACACAGTTATATATAAATGTTATTGTAATCATCATCATCATCATCATCATCATCATCACATGCAAATAGAAATAGATTTCAAAATGCCTTGGAATAATATACCTTAGGAAGTCACACTGGGTAGGCTGATGAGTGCCTTTTGGTCCCTGCCAGTTCCGTTTTAGGAGCATTCTATGGAAGGTAATACTCAGGGGGCCCTAGGGGACTTGAGACAATTAAATCACTTGTTTTACCGCAAGTGGTGCTCAGTCAATGATTTTATTGACCTGCAATACTGTTAAATTAAGTATGCTTATTTTGATTCTGCACTTAGGATGAATTTATGGCAGAAATGCCCATGAAGAAGCAAAAAACTCAAGATTTCTTTTCCCTGTCACCTTACCTCCTGTTTGTGAGTAAGATTTCATTTTAGTTTATTGGGTTTTTCATTAAATGAACAGTCTTAATTTGATGAATTATACTGGCAAGTGGTGATATACTTAGGCTTGAACTATCAGACTTCTAAAGAATTTGGTTCCTCATGACAGACAGTTGACAGAGGAATGAGGGTAGATTCAATCATTCCCCTTATAAGAACCTTCATGCTGGATGACCAGCTGCACAGTGGTAGCACAGCTATTATACAAAAGGACATTTTTCAGGGCTGCACCCAAAGGTTCAAATTGATAAGTCAAAGTTTCAAAGCAATGAAAATGGAAAAAGGCTACTTCGTGTTTCTCATACTGGTAAGGAAGTCAAATGACAATCCCAAGGGGGTCCTCAAAACTAGAAGGACCTAGCTCATTATACTTCCTTTTCTTCACCGAAGCCCTTGCTTGAGCTAAATTGCCAAGCATTCAAACTATGCTTCAGAGAGGACAACTCCTATGGGCTGGCCATGTTGTTCGAATGCAAAATGTATACTTGCCAAAAAGACTATTTTATGGAGAACTTGTATGGGGCAGGTAGAAGAAGTGATACAAGGACACTCTCAAGTTCTCTCTCAAGAACTCTGGATTTGATTGTGCAACATGGGAGACACTTGTCACAGGACTGCTCAGCATGGCATGCTCACATCAGAGAAGGTGCTGTGCTCTATGAGCAAAGCAGAATTGAGACAGCACAAAGGAAACATAGGATGTGCAAATTTGAAGTATCTACCCCAAATATTCACACAGACTATCTGTGCCCAATCTGTGGTAGAGCATTCCAAGCTCGTCGTATTGGTCTGATCAGCCACAGTTGGACACACTGAGATTTGAGTTTATCATGGTGATGTCATTTTGGTCCTCTTTGACAATGAAGGACAACAACAACCATCAACAGTTGTGTTAATGTTATCAGCATTCCTCTCTCTTCTCATTTCAGATACTCACCTTCTCCTCTATGGTTCTAGTCATGAGATAATATATGCAAGAACTTTACCAACCTGAAAACACCCTATGTGTTTTCAACATACAAGTGTAAGATATCATCCTTACATTTGACATTATATCATTGTATCTTCCATTTTTTTGTCTCAATTCTTTATTCCAATTCTTATTGCCTCTATAAAGCCTAAACTTATGCAGTATCTATTTTCATGGTTGTAAAATGCTTCCTCCAACAGTTTCAGCTTTAAATTTGACTCAAACTGATATATCATCTCTCCACATTACCATGAAATTAAATAAAATAACCAATGAATCCAGATCTTTATTAATGTTACTAGGTAGTTTAAGTAATCACAGAACCTTAGAACCTTAGAGTTCTAAGGAGCCTCACTCATCACTTAGTACAACTCAATGCTTTGTTTGAATTTCCCTATTTGGCATCCACAATACATAGTCATGTAACTAGTCTTTGAATGAATGGTCACTAGAACGCTAAGTGCAGAGATGTTTTTTTTTTAGTTATATCTCATACTGTTACTCTTCTATTTTTTGTTCCAGTGAACTATGATGATATATGAGAATATTTAACTGTATTCTCATTGTCTCCTAATACTCATCTTTTTCTCTCGTCAATCTATATTTTATTTTCTTGGCTTCTGTTGTTCCCCATTACCAAAATGTATACTCCTGCCAATACTTTCTATCCCTTCCTGTTTAAGATTATTCTATCCTTCAAGGCCCAATCCAGGTGCCACCTCCTCCATGAAGCCCTTCATTATCTTCCCACTTTTTAAAAATAAAATTGATTGATGCATCTTCAAATTTGTTATGGCATGAGACTCATCTTATTTTGTATTTATAAATATTCTTTTTTATCACAATTTTAGATGCATATATATGTAAATACATACCCTCCATTAATTTATAATTCCTATAATAATAATAGCTAGCATTTGTATAGCACTTTAAGTTTGCAAAGTGCTTTACAAATACCATTTTGAAGAGGATCAATGGTGTCATGGGACGATATCTTTCTGGACTCATGGGTGAATTGGATTTAAGTGAGGCAGAGTTGCATAGACAACCTCATTCTCTCTTCCAAGTCATCAAAGTCCAGAGGCAAGACAAAAATCGAGGCAACAGGCAATTGGGATGGACCAGGATGCCCATGGCATCTTTGATATATGACCAAGTTCTAAGTACTCCACACTGCCCATCTCAGCTGCATTCTTGGCCTTTGGAACAGATTGTTGTCATTTCCCATGCAGTCAGGGGAAGTCTTCACATACTTGGAGTAGATACCTTCCTAATTCACCAATGGGTTTGAGGCCTGTAGGTTACTTTCAACTTGATTTAGCTTTAGCCCATCTGCTGAAATGGTTTTACAGGGCATGGCTGCTCCACATGCTAGAACTTTAACATATGAGTACTGGAGATTCAAATGTAAAAGTGAGATAGTCCCTTTCTCAAGGATTTTATTTATTTTTATTTATTCATTTGTTTATATTTATAATATATTTATCATCAATTCAGTTATTATTTATTTATTTTATTCTTAATTCTATTAGGAGACAAAAAAAGGCTCAAAGGGACAAACAGATTCTCCTCCAAAAAAAGAAGGTATTCACAGACCTTGAGTCAATTTATAGCTAGAGACTTGGATCTTGTGTAATTCAATATTAGCAAACTTTTCAAAATTGTTTTCTCCCATTGGTTTGTGGGGTGGAGGATGACAGATGGATAGGAAAAAGTTCTAGTGACTACCCAAATGACTCAGGCATCAGAAAATGTTATACTTTCCTAAGGAAGGTGCCTTTTTCTACAACCATAATCACAACTAGACTGGAAATTCCATGAGGGTTAGTCGTATATATTAACTCTGTATTGTACACTCTACCTCCCTTTCCACTCTCTACCCCCCAACCAACACCTTTGATGGTCTCAACACACAGTATCCATTTAAGTGCATAATGCCAAATATCACAACACTAGCAATCATTATCAGTTGCTACCACTGGCATCCCAGGAATATGATCAAGGCTATATGGGTAAGAAGTGTCACAGTAAGGATCTGAACTCAGATTGTCTGAATCCAAACCAAGTGTTCTCTCTTCTGTGCCATGCTGCCTCCTAAATCCAAAAAGAAAATTCCAAGAATTAAAATTTTAATTTGATCTGAAACAGCTACACACAAATTGATAGACTTCTACAATGGTAATGCCAACATGGCTTTGCTGGAAAAGAATGTAGTACCAAAAAAGAAAAGAAAATGAAAGAAAAAAAGAACTTAGGGATAGTTAAAGTAAAATTAACTTCCCCAAAGATAAAAATACCTGAAATTTTTACAGTGTCCCAAAAATCTTGGTGCATATGTCAGCTCTTAAGGATTTATGTAGCGCTTTACATTCCCTTTTTCATTCGACCCTTACAACAATCTTGTGAGGGATAGTAACACTAGAATATTATAACACTTTGCTATGCTATGCTATGCTATATTACTACCACCACTACTACTACTACTACTACTACTACTACTACTACTACTACTACCACTACTACTACTACTACTACCACTACTACTACTGCTACTACTACTACTACTGCTACTATCATACTATTATCTTCATTTTGCAGGTGTGGAAACTGAGACACATGGAGGTTAAATGTTTTGCCCAAGGCCATGTAGCTAGTATCTAAAATAGGATTTGGACCTTCCTAACTCCAAACTCATTGCTCTTTTCTTTATTCTCTTATATAAACTACCTTTGTATTAAATACTTTCTACCTTTGTCCACCAGCAGAATTTCATTCACGGTGTTTCCCAGTGGTGAAAAGAGGTTCTGCTAAGAGTATCCTTTTATAGGAAATCTAGCAGAATCTAGATCATTCGTTGGGTAGGCTGTATTAGGATTAATGATTTGGGGAGTGATCAGAAGAGATAGTCAATGACATGCTTTCTGAGTCTGCATCGATAATTTTATGAGTCTACTTTAATCCAATATAGATTTTAACACTTGGAAGGATGGGACCAATTGAGGCAAATTAAAGATGACTGTACCATATTTTCATAAGATCATCACCTCTTTGGCATTCCAGAACGAAATATCTCATCTCCTAGCATATGAGGGAAACCCAACAAAATGAAAAATATTATTACAGTATTAATGTCTAAAAGTCTTATCTTTTATCATCAGTAAATTAATAAAATATTTTATGACAAGACATGCCTAGGTAGCCTCATATCATTTCTGTGTAAGCAGAATTAAAAATAAATTTATATCATATTGACCTTCCAAAAATTATAAAATTGAGTGACTAACTTGGGGAAACCAAAGACATGCATTATGCTGTATATAGGCAACTACACATATGTACATAATTACACAGTACAATATGTTTCTATTGTATAAAAATGAAAATATTGAATGGGAATAACTTCATCAGCCATGTCAATTTGGGGATTAAACATTTTTAAGGTTCAATAAATAAGTATTTAAATTATAAGGATGATTATAAGTGAGATAATAATTATAAAAGCATGGTACTTTCTCCTTATGGCAATTAGGGTGAGACTGTTTCCTGAGAGGAGGGGGAAAGTTAAGTGAAAGTTCTATGTTTTGAGTTTCCTATTATTTACAGGTGCCATCAATGTACAATGTTCTCTTTATCTGAGATGGAATGCTGAGTTTTGAGTAATGTGACTCTATTCACAATTGTCTATATATGCCTCTGAAAATATTAATAAATATTGCTTGCCCTTTCCTTCTAGACATGGTATCCTCCATTTGAGAAAATGGAAACTCCAAGGTTTGTTCAGAAAATGAGCCAATCCAGCTTAAATAGAAAAGAGACCCAAAGAAATCAAGTGTCTTTCCCAAGGTCACACAACTCATCTCTGATGATGAGGTCAAAAGCCTTTTATAACCTTGCCTTTTCCTACTCTTCCTGTCTTACCTTCCTTCTTACCATGTATTCTTCAATCCAGTTACTGTCTTCTGAGTTATTCTATGAGCACTCCATCTCTTGGCTCCAGGCATTTTATTGGTTGTTTCCCATGTCTAGAATGCTCTCCCCTTCCTGGTTTCCCTGGCCTCTATCAAGTCCTAAATAAAATACTCTCTTCTGTAAGAAACCTTTCTTAACTCCTCTTCACTCTTGTGCCTTCCCTCTTGTGATGATTTGCTGTTTATCCTTTATATACTATAGCTTAGTTGCACATTTTTGTTTTCATACTGTCTCCCCCATTAGGCTGTGAACTCCTATGGACTATCCTTTGCCGCTGTTTGCATACCCAGTATAGTGCCTTGCACATAAAAGGTGCTTAATAAATGCTTATTGACTGACTGACTAACTGAAATGAGATTTGATTTAAGGGATTTCCCATTGCCTGACATGACTGAAGACACAAGGGGCTGACTCTTCAAGCCCTAAGTCCCTGGTCCTTAAAGTCCTTTAAATTCAGTTTTTCCTTATCTGTAAAGTGGGGGGGTGTGGGTGGGGACTGAGCAACAGAGCCTCTTTAATACTTTCTTGTTTTACATCCCAGATCTTATGACTATTCCAACAGCATTATGTTAACAATTCTTAGGTTTAAAGCAAATTTAAAAAGTTTTGTTTCTTCTGCTTCTCTGACTACACAATGTAGAGTTGTTATTTATTTATATTAGAGGAGATATCAAGGTTGACTATGGCGGTTTAGTATTTCACCTTTATAAATGATTGTGCTCTAGGATTTATTTTTCATTGCTTTGAATATGCCAACAAACTTTAAGGAAAACCTTAAGGTGAACAAGCTAAAATGAACCTTTGATACCATAACCAGTTGAGATAAATACACACACACACATATGTATACATATATGCATACACACATACACAAAGTTCAGTGCTTTTTTTAAAAGACGTTCTCTTACATTTGCAATGCTTGACTTGACACCTGAAGAAACATTTTAAAATGAGGCATACATGGCATTCTACTTGATATGAAAGTGTATAGGTTAAAGTCATTTTTTTAAAAAATTATGTTTTAATCCCTAAAGGATAAACATTTTATCCTCTAAGACAGCAGGATAAAGATTTTAATGGCATCTTGCTTTGGGATTCAAAATAAATAAGGCAAAGATGAGTTTCCATCTTCTTAAAACTAAATTACAGAGATTAAAATATATAAACACAAAATGAATGTATTCCATTTGCATATTATATTTTGCTCTTAAAGTTGATATTGAAGATTAAGGGTCAGCATTTAATCCTCGCTAACCTAATCCCTAAAATTACAAAGACAGGCATAAGTGCATGTCTGCCGCACTAAATTACCTTGAAAGAAAGCAAATTCCGGATGAAAAGAGAAGCGTATTTATATTACGGTGATTTAAAATCTGTCGCCTAAACACATCTTCTCCCCTTCATCCATTGACCTAAATTGCACACTAAAAGCTTGTTTGTCTGCAAATGGGCAGCTAACACTTTGAGACAATCCAGAGATTCTTCACTTATGCAGAATCATGCCAACAATTTTTCTGACTATAATAAACACTGTCTTGTTCATATTCTGCAGGAACAAGAATTGAGTTATAAAACAGAAGACTTTCTTTACAGTTTTAAAACCATTTCCTGGACATAGCTAATTATAAAAATTCAGATTGCTGAAAGCAAGACATTGTTTGCAGAACAATACACATAAAGAATGCTCAGTTAGATCTTTCTTAGTATCAAAAATATTGACTATTTCAACTGAACTCGAATATTTCTTTTATCCAAAAGATGGGATTTTCCACAAATTATGTATGTAAGAGTTTTATTGTTTACTCTAATTATGTTTAAAAGCTAAAGAAATTGCTCTTACATTCACCAAGCAACACCAAAAACCCCTATAGTTTTTTCTCTAGATAAAAAATAACTCCCTTCAACAATTATGGGAAGTGTGTGTGTGTGTGTGTGTGTGTGTGTGTGTGTATGTGTGTATTTACAAGACAAATGGCATAATAAAGTAATAGATGTCTTGCACAGGCATGAAAGATCAAATTTTTTTATGTTCTATTGGTTTTGTCAAATTAAAATATATAATAGTTAAGGTAATTTGCTTCAATTACATTATTAATCTTTAATTCCTGGATACAGACTTAATTCTACAATCAATCTTTGTTATCAGCACTGTCATCAAAAAGCATTAGATTCCTTCTTTTAAAGTACATGTCAAGTAACTTTATGAAATTCTAAAAAAAATTAAAAAGGAATCCTATTGTTAAAACTTAGCATATGTGTATAATATGCAGATGACATATATCTAAATACATTATGGATGGATGGATATAGACAGAGACAGACAAGAAAGACAGAAATTGTTTATATAGCTTAAAAACCCCTTTCTTATGTTTTTGAATACAGTAAATGAGGATACTCTTCATTCTCTTGACATTTGTCAAAGATAAGATAAATGATACTGAATTAAGCATGTCCACCATCTTTATGTATGTGTGAAGTCCACATAAGAGTATATTTCAAATGCACCCTGAAATATTTTTCACACTAATCCTAGGTTTATGTAAATGGAAAAAACTTCAATGAAAAGGTTCAATCATCTTAAAAGAGAGAATACACTGCAAATGATCCAGTGATACTCAGCATTTCAGGGCCAGACCCCTGCTGTTTAGTCATGGTAGTTACAAAAGCAGGCTAATGAAAGCTGCAAAAATTATAATTAATTTTCATTCTAAAGAAATCATTCTGCTCTAATCAACTGCCTATCAAATGTCAGTGCAAATTATGCTAAAGAAAAAAATTATTAGACCAGGTTTACTGAGCAAAATTTTCCATACACTGTTTCTGAATAAAGGGTGCCTGTGTGAGATTCACTTTTAATGAACACCCAATTACAATTACAGGCTAAATGAACCATCTGCCTTTTGTTGGTTTGTTTGTTTGTTTTCACAGTCTTACTGGTGGAGAGTGCATCTTCAGCTTAATTCTCATTCAAAATGGCAGACTGTCTTATCACCAGCTATTCTCGTCCATGACATTCTAACAGAAAATCTGTAACAGATGTTTTCAATTTTATGAAGAGGACAAGGATGTTTTATAAATATGTTCAAAACATTAAAGACTGGCATTTATAATAATAAGGTACATGCCTATTTCATACGGGAGTACTAAGATGACTAAGTACCCCTAAGCCCTAAATTAGCACGTAAAGTATTCACAGACCAATACCAATAAAAACAAGTCCTGATGCACTTTATTAAACATTTCATTCAAGTCAATGTGTTTGGTCTCTACCCTCTAATAGGCGATCATTTGTTTCAAAGGGGCATGCATGGGGACTTCAATAATGACATCTATTACCAAACCTTTACTGAGAGGTTTAAAGTGGTTAGCTGGATATATCATCTGGCATCTGCATAAAACATTAAAAATGGAAAATCAGTCTCTTATTAGCATGTGTCTCATATTAGCAGAGCTTTCCCTGCTGAGTTTGGGGAACCATGGTACTGTGAAACAATTGGAACAGTGACTTTTATCAAGGCCATTTAGGGGAAAGAAAATAAGATCTTAGGCATACACTTAAAAAGAAGGCACCATTTACAAATGGTATCACTATGGGATACAAAGGGATATTTTATAAAATGAAAGTTCGGATTTTCTGTTATAGCATTGTTTACAGTGTTCTCTCTGTAATGTTGACTCAAAGCTGCAACCAACATGTATCCTTCATGACTCTTTATTATATTTTTTTCTTTTTCATGAAGGATATTATTGTACTGATAGTCCTTGGGGAGTTTAGTATCTCCACTGATTCCTGGATTATTTATGGTGGAGAGAGTGATAGAATGAACTTCCATACTATATATATAAATATATTAACTAGATATTAGATACTATATATATGTATGTATGTATGTATGTATGTATGCATGTATGTATTGCAGCAACTGGGTGCTACAGTAGATAAGGTACTGGACTTGGAGTCAAGAAGACTTGAGTTCAAATGGTACTTCAAACATTTTCTAGCAATGGGACCTAAGAAAAGTCATTTAACATCTCTCAGTATCAGTTTTCCATCTGTAAAATGGGAATAATAAGAGCACCTACTTCACAGGATTGTTGTGAGGATAAAATGAGATAACACAGGTAAAGTGTTTTGCAAACTTTAAAATGTCATATAAATATTAGCTATTATTAGTCTTTCTTGCCAAGACACCTTTAGCTCTAATCTAGATTGAATAACTTTAGAGGCAAAAGATCATTTCAGTATCATTTTAATTCCTGAATTCTCTATAGAAACTATCAAGGACAACAATGATCAGCAGCAATGACAATTTTAAAATGTAGCTATTTATCTTCAAAGGGAAAAATGGACTTTGGTGAATATTTACATGTATTGCATAGATGGCAGTTTGAAACTATTCATGATCCTAGAAATCAGATTCTCATTTTTTAATTAAAGACAAACTCAACAACCCATTTCATGCAGCTAAACATACTAAAAAAAATGCATTCACTGATTATAGCTTGCTAGTAGAAAGACGAGTTTGGGCCTAAATTCTTTCTGCTTTCAGTGGATATTTAGTTTTCATCTACAATGGAAACTAAAATTTGCTGCTTTAGAAAAGCAGCTTGCATACCAGGGTCCACTCAGTTTAATGGTGTCTGCTTTGAAGATTATTTTAATCTCCACCCACCCTCATTCTCAATGGAAAGAATGAAGAACATGACAGCTCCATTCTGAGCATTTCATCCTCAGAAATGAACTAAATGTAAAATTCTTGAAGGGACATCATTGCAGCAAAACTACCTTTTAAGACCTTTACTTGTTTTGCTAAAAAATCATAGAGGTATATGCAAACACACACATATACATACATACATGCATATATATACATACATATATGTTTTACAACCTTTATGCTATATTTTTATTTCAGCATTTTTATCAGGAAAAACTAAACACTTGGATTTTTGTTTGCTTAATGCTATTTCTTGTCACTTTTGCTTTTTAGTTATTAAGTAATAACCCACAATTTTAACCACTGCTTTGAAAAAATTTGTGAGAAAATATATAATTTTAAGCAAAATATTGTTTAAAATAAAAAATGTTATGACCATATAAGATTATCACTAATTTTTAACTATACATTGTACATATATCACATCATGAATATTAATAATCTAAATAACAGTGCTGATGAATGATGCAGATATGATACATTTAAGAGCTTAATTAAATATCCCATAAAAGGCACTGCATGCCTAAGTAGTAGACTATCTTTGAAAAAAGTCACTTCCTACTAAATATTCTTTTATTACCTTAGCTGACTTCATATTAATGGAGTGGGTCCCTCTCTGAAGAAAGTCCACTCAAAATTCATAATATTCCTTTCCACATAGAAAATGGTACACTGAAATTTAGTAGAAATGGTATTTGTATATGCTCTTAAAAATGTTCTTAAAGTCAAGAATAAAGTCCATAGATGACCAGGTAAAAAAGAGAATGGTTTTCATTATGTTTCTTTTCAATAGCAAATGAATATTCACCAAATGCTCACTCGTAGCAAAATGAAATAAGTAAATTGAATATGGCAGGCTTTCTCGGCCATACAGGGTAGAAAGCCTGCGATCAAGAAAAACATACTGATTGGGTTGTTTATGGGTAGAGTATTATTCTGCCTCATTGAGACTAAAATACCAACACCAGCTTATTTACATTTGAAACTCTGGATTCTTCCATTCATATTTTGAGTCTACTACTCCAGAGCAGCGAAGGAAGGAGAAAGAACTAGAGCAGATGCCAGACTGGATCAAACCCTTAATTTATGGAGTCTAATATCCCAATTTTACCAATAGTTTATATTATAGATTTGCTTTGCCAAAGGGGGGAAAAAAACTAAAATCTCAAACCAAGCACAACAGAAAAAATTGACAACATGAGTCTGTGAAGAAACAAGATCTTTCCTAATTCAACCAGGCAATAATACTCCCTAAATTTCAATGGTGTAAATTCTCCAGTGTTTTACTCATATTAAATAGTATATAATTATTCAGTTCCTTCTTAAAAACAATATGGGCTAACCTCTTTCTAGAATGGTTTTGAGATAGCTTCCTAACTAGGAAGATAGATATTCGTGTTCTCTTTTGGCTTTGTAACTCCAGTCAAAATTATGAGCCCTTATATGTTCCATGGCAATGAGCTTCATAGGTACATTATTCTCAGTGAAAACCAAAATAAAAAGCTTCTACTGTCAGTTTGAAATTTACTCTTTTCTGTTACACCAAGTGCCCTCTGCTTCTTTCCTGAACACAGTAAAAAGATACACATGGTCCAGTTCCACTATTTCTGTCATTATTTCATAGACTTCAGTAAATTCTGCTCCTTCTCTTCTCCTTTAGAGATTTATTAATACCAGCTTTTAGGCATCTGTAAATCCATCTATGTTGCCTGTAAGCATTCTTGCTACCCTGGTCTGGATCTTTTCAATCTGTTATATGTGTTGGGGTGAAAGGTTCATGTCTATAATATTTCTGTTTTGTTCATGCTGATGCAATAGAATTTTACAACATACAACAAAGAACAAAAATCACTGAAACTGCATATGTAAAATAATAAAACTGGCAAAGGGCAAATGCTTGGGCCTTAGAATCATGTGGCTATAAGAATCAGCATACAAGAGACCTCATCCTCAAGCCATCTCTCCCATAGGAGTACTTTTCCAATTAATTGGAATAGTATGTCAACTAAATTGAACTGCAGAAATCATCTTTGTCCTTCTAAAGCAAGAAATTAGATATTTTTTCAGAGTAAATTGTGAAAGCAAAAGGAGTAATAATTAAGGCTGGACAGAATAATGGACAGTCGTGCATTGCAAAGTTACTGATGTTAAAAAGTTACATGGTATTAGCCATCACTATGCTATGACCATTATTTTTACATTGATCCATTTCTTATTTTTAAATATATAAAAAGATAAAAATAGAATCAAGGCTCAAAGCACAAAGCATGCATAGCTATTCCTCTCCCTCCCCTTGCCTGTGCTACTGATATATATATATATATGTATATATATATATAAAATTTTATATCATTAGTTAATATGTTTTCTTTTGTAAAACCTTAGAACATTCCTTAATACAAAGAAATACAGAAAAGGTAGAGGCAGCGCAGTACAGCAGATAGAAAGCTAGATTTAGATTCAGGAAGACTTGGGTTTGATTCTTACCTACTAACTGTGGGATCTTAGGCAAGTTATTTAACTTATCTGAATCAACTTCCTCATCTGTAAAATGGGGATATTAATATTGTCTACCTCAAAAGCTTATTATAAAGATCAATGGTTATACACATGCAAATAGATACATATACACATTGTATATGTAACACACACACGTATATATACATACAAGCTTAAATAACTTAAAACTGCACTAAGACTTTCAGAACACCCTGCAGAGACAGAGAGAGGAAGGGAGAGAGAGATATTAAGAAAGATATATTTATCTATATATCCATGAAATGTATATCATAGATATATAGACAGATCTGGTTCTATAGATTTGTACACGTATACATCTATAGGTCTCCAGGTAGACATAGAGTGTTTTGCAACTTTAAAGTCATGTATAAATTTAAACACCTATTATTGTATCCAAGGGTTTTTGCATTATGTACCTTTTAACACTGAAATATCACTTGACTTTTAAATGTAGTAAATCAGGTTATAGAAACAAGAGACTATTTGAAGGTCCAAATTTCCCAAATAAAACTACATTTAAAAATTGTGACCAGGACTGGAAATCTAATGATCAAACCCAAAGCACTCATTTCAATAATTAATGGAACTAGTTATGAATCTAATATTTAAAGAGTCAACATAGAAAAGCCTAATGATACAGTGTAATCACTATCCAAAAGCCTGGCAGTACTCATGTTCAACGTGTTTGTTTTTCTTAACAAACCATATCAAGCCACTAGCTTGGGAGCTGGGGTGAGGATGGGGGTAGCACAGCCTTTGATTGCCTAGAGGTGTCAAGTCTAGCTTATGGTGTCTGCAGTAATAAAAACCAACATGAGGCAGTGCCACTGCTCTGTGCAGAAAAGGTATACATCTCTTTTATTCTGTCAACTCAATTATCCTGGTGTGATCTTCTAGTTTGCAGATTATCCATCCCCTTTGCTAGTCATCATTCTCCCACTGGTTTTCTTGCCAATTGACTATTTCATGGTTCACTTTCATACTCACCAGAAAGAAGAGCAAATGAAATGCTGGTCAGTCAGTTTCACTATTTATAACAACTCAAATGAAAGATAATATGGCAGTGGGGATATATGGAGAATTGAAATTACTGGCTAAAATGGGATTTGTCTATGGACTTCAGTTATCCACGTTTTTGTCTTAAGTGCTAATTCACAGACCCACATAAAATGCTAGATAGAGGTTGAAAGAACCTGAGAGAACATTTAGCCCAACCTCTTCGATATGAAGTTATTCACCTGTTACACTTGGAACATGATTTTAGGTATGAGCAGGATGGAAAAACCATCATTGAAAGCAATACTTTTCAGGAGCACTAAATCTCTGAAAATTTAGCTAGACAAACCAAGTTGAGACTAACTTGTCAGGGCTAATGTTAAACTATTAAAAAAATTCTGAATGCCAGGAGTGAAAGTTTAAAGCCTTCACAATTTATACCACATAGCCTTTCTCATTTCAATAAGAATAATATACTTTAGTTACTAAATAAGAATTAATTTTAGCACTCATTAACAAGGTTCTCATTTATTGTTTTTGCTTATAGCACATCCCAGTGCAAGCCCCAAAGGGTTAATGCAGCTAGATGAGCTGAAATTCATGAGCATAATCCGAAACAAGTGAGTTGAAGTTCTATCAGGTCTATTTCATAGCATCAGGGATTACTGCTAGCAATCTAATCCTACTGAGCCTAAGGGAGGTGCGTTCTATTGTATTTGAAATCCTGGCCAGGAAAGAACAGAAGGTTAAATGGGTGCCTTGCTCCATAATCAAATATCACAGGCACTACTTATCTATTCAATGAACAACTGACGTAGAAAATCAATTAGGAAACAAATAGCTTCTTCGGAATTTTTGCTCAGGAAAAAAGGAGAGAAAGGGTAAAAAATTATTTTATTATGCATGTTTTACAGAAATGGAATGCTATGAATTCTAAGGCATTTATAGTTGTTCTAACAAGTTTATACAATCTACACTACTCCTACGGAGGGTACTTCTGTACAATTTTTTTTTTTAATGGAAGCATTTTAGGAGAAACCAGATCCCCAAACTCAAATGGATCCAGTTGTGACTCAGTTACCCAATGCAAGTAAAAGTCATACCCAAAACAATTCCAACAACAAACAACGATTATATTTGGAGAAAAAGCTTAAGGAATAACACAAATATGGATAGTAATTGTTTTGATGGCATGATTAAAATAATGTATCATTGCTGAATAGCATTCCTCCAACTATGCATCATCTTTTGTTAACATCCTAGGAATACTAAAAGAGGCGGCAGCAGCTCCTGCTGGTCTTTGTTCCCAGCAGGGAGAGGTCCTTCCCTTTTGGTGGTCTTAAGGTTAACACTCTCCCCTCTCCTCCCTCCCCCTTCCTATACCTGTCATTCTGAATAGACTTCACAGTCCCTGCACACAGACAAACAGGCTGACCTGGCCATATAGCCTGACCTTGAGCAGGCTGAAGATCACATCTGGTTATTAATATTGGGGCATTAAAAATGTAATCTTGCAGGCCCTGGAGAAGAGGACTAGTAATTATGCACTATGCATTGCCTGTCAATCAAGAAACATCATGTTGCTAAGTGTTAAAAATGTTCATCCATACCTGACCAGGAATTTTAAAATAAAACTTCTTTTCAGTTCTATGAACCCCGATGAAAGAAGTCTGTTCAAACCCTTCATGTCCTCAGCTTATCTGTCCTTATGCTTTCAATTATTTTTTTTTACTCTGCTTTATAAGAGTTCTTATAGCATAATCCATTTGCAGGTTAAAGCAGATATAATTGGAAAAAATATCACCCTTTCATAGTCATAGAAGATATTTTACAAATGGGACAGAATACTTTTAATATTATCATTGTAGTTCAGTGTGCATATAATTTTTTGAAACTGTCTTCTCATTCTTTACCATTGTAAATTACTTCATATAGATTTCTCTCTGAGCCTATGTGCATGACAAATTCAGCGGGAAGAAGTATAGTGGTGTGTATGCTTGGAAAATATAAAATATGCTTCAATAATGACTGGCATCTGTCTCAAACCACAAATATAAGGAAAAAATAGAGAAAGGTTAGGCCTAACTAACCCCTTTTCTATAATGTATACCATAATTCTTATACTTCCCAAGGTGAATGCTTAGTGGTAAGAAAGACACTTCTTATGGAAACTACAGTAGTGTCTATGTTATCCCATTTGGCAAGCATCTCTGTTATAAGGATTTCCATAGCTACTAACATAATTATTTTCCATTTCTTTACTTTTTTATTTTTTATATGTAAATCCACAATTGTGCTATATAGTATATTTTTTCAAAGCTAAGAAATAACTTTACCCATAATGCAATGAAGCTTATTACAGAAGCTCATATGAAGTCTTCACTTTTTTTCGAAATAAGTTTTTGTTTATCCATATATTTTATTTTTCTCAACTCACCAAAACCATTTTCTTTGAAAATATAGGTGATCTGAAAATTCTCAGTGATTATTTTTCACAGTATAAGTATCCTCGGTGAATCCACTTAAAGCTTTCACATCTGCTCTGTGAACTACTACAAATATGGAGCTGAAGGCCAGAACACATGTGGCCTACTGGCAAGGGACAGGGCACAAAGTCCCATCCTTATACATGTTCTGTGGAAAGGTGCCCACTGCAACAATGAATTTTACCATACATTCAGACTCTCAGTAGCCCCAAATTCACTGTCTCCTCAAAAACAACACGGAGATGTTCAAATTTGTAAGAACTATTACTGTGGTGCTCCTGTATTTTGACTACAAAGTCTCTTCACATTTACTTTGACTCATGTGCCTACATGTTATCCGTGCCCAGATATCCTTTATATCATATAAGTACATAGACATAAATTGATGGGCATCAGGCTTTGTTTAATCACAAACCTCAAAGGTCTGCAGCACTTCAGTGCTGGATATGCATTAACTAAAGAGCATCCAGTAGTAACAAATGCACATCAAAGTGCTCAACTTAGTCCAGGAGAATGTAAGAAAACTCCGTGATAGTAGAATTGTCACACATCTGTCTTTGTATATCCAGCATCCAGCACAGAGCTTTATATGTGGCAGGTGCTTAATAAATGGCAATTGCATTAAATTGCATAATTGACTATCATGATAGTGAATCTTTAATACATCCAAGTGACTATTTTGACTGAATTGATTGGTCAGTTCGGTAGAAAAAATAATAATTCACTCAGTGAAATAATTTGATTTTTTTAAGTGAACTGGCCAGTTAGCTTACTGAATTGATCCCATCTGCTCTTTCTTTTGGTAAATACTATTTTGTAGACAACCTCAACAGCCAATCATGTCCACATGTCTTGAGTAGATTCATGTCTATTCTGGGGGTGGGCAGGATTTTTGATTAGCATAGACTGATAAGTTATTTATATCTTATTTATGTTGGAAGCACTTCCTTAGGGATTCATTGCAGGTGGTTCATTCAATTCCTTTTGCAGAGTAATGGGCTGTGACAGAAAGATAGTGTGGTATTGCTGAAAGAGCCTTGGACTTGAAGTAGGGAGAAATGTGGTTTGAATTCCACCTTCATCACAGGCAAGTTCTTTCAGCTTTCTATGCCTCAATTTCTTCCTCTATAAAATGGGAATATAAATAGATGTAGTACGTATCTCAGAGAGTTGTGAGGTTAGAGGGAATAATGCATGCAAAGTGTGTTGTAAACTTTAAAGTACCGTATAAATGTTGCTATTACAGTAGATTCAGAACATATTTATTTGCTTCTATTTGCCTTGGTTGTTGGTAAAGCTATGAGTGATTAAATGTCTAAAAAAGGGCATTAAATGTCCTGTTCTCTCTCATAGCAAAATATTTATGGATAAGGAATTCTAATATTTTGTTAGAAAGCAAAACTCCAAAAGCATAGGTTCTGAACCTGCCTTTCTGAAATAACAAGAAAACAAAAAATTACAAGATCATTACAGCCGGCTACAAATGAGCATGGAAGCTAGAAGGCCTGTGGAAAGTTGACTCTCCTGAGACCTATAAGATTGCTGATCAGAAAAAAAGACGATATATCTGCTATCCGGGGATATCTTCATGTATAAGGAAAGCAAATTTCTGCAACTTTGATGAGGCACTGTATGATTCCAAAAAATTACCAAAGATGATCCTGCAAGGGTCAGCACAGAAACCCTGGATTTTTCACTAACTGACTCAAGAAAGGTAATATTCAGACATTTCTTGGATTCACTAGACTCACTAGCTCACTAGCTTGCCAGAGACTTCAGCAAAAGAATAGCTGTTCTGTACTGAGTACCTCCCTATTGAACATCCTGCCGTTTCTGAAAGAAAAATACATTTTTCAATACATTATGATAATCCAGTTCTAAAGAGAAAGAGAGGATCCTGGAAAAAAGTTACAGAGGGATACCCTCCATGACTTTACTGAAGCACAAGATGTAGTCACACCCAGATAGCCACCCTTGAAAGGAGGAGGAAAGAAAAATTTCTTAATTATCTAAATAGTACAATTAATTGAGATTATCCTACGTATAGATGAAACATGCAAACACCAACAAGCCAAGAAATATATCTAGACATATATCATATCTACAACTCTCAGAAACACTGGCTCCAGATAACCATTCACTCTAGATAGCAGATAACCATTTAAGGGTCTCTCAGAACTTAAAAAATACTTAGTTTAGTTTTAAGAAAAATCTTTCTAAGGGGTATTCTACTTTTCTTACCTTCTTAAACAACTCAACAAAATTTAACCTTGTCTTGATGACTTAGGGTCATGGTGTACAGTAGGAAATATACTAGACTTGGAGGCAGGAGAACTAATTTCTTTCCCAGAACTACCACAAACTAGTTGTGTGATCTTAGATAGGTCACTTAGCCTCATGAGGCTTTAGTCGAATCTATAAAATGAGGACTTTAAAATAAGATCCCTTCCAGCTCTCAACATTTGTTCTATAATTCTGGGATGACTTTATTATAAAACATCATTTTTTTAATGTACTAATGTGATGAAGCAGAGAGGGCAAATGGAGATGCCAAGGATGTAGAACATTGGATTGACTCAATATTAATCCCAGCAACTGCCCTGGAACTGGCTTTCTTGTCAAATCCCTGATATCCCTTTATACACTCTTTTCTCACAAAGGTGAAAGAAAGTGTGTGTAGTTGGAGAATCTCAAGTTCTGTAACATGACTGCCTTCCTGCAAAATTAAATATAGAGTAAAAAGCTGAATCAGACTCATCACAAGTGAAAGTCCACCCCCAATCCCTTCCTATCTTTCTCCTCCTTGATGTGTAACCAACATTCAAAACACTGGTCTGTCTACATCCCCAGCAAAGACCTGTAGACTTTTAACCTTGCACTCAATCTTCTATTTTCACACTAAATTTGTCCATAGGGCATAAGGCAGGTACAACCCTCAATATTTCAAGAATTTTATGCCAAGTACTTGGGAAGAGTTGTGTTCCAAAGTCTGTAAATTCATCATCATCGTCATTATAATCTGCGTCTATTGATGGAGTGAATAACAAGCCAGAGATTTCTCCATGTTCTCCTTAAGACTTAACTTTGAATATAATTCCAAGCACAGGCAACAATAAAAGTTACATCTTAAATGTCATGAAAAGACTGTTCAGCTTCTTCACAAATTCTCTTCTATGAAACATTTCACATCTTGAATAACACAGAAATCCATTTGAATGATAATACCTTGGGAGTAAGAAGATAGTCAAACCATTTCCAGACAGTAGCCTAATTTCCTCAAAGCATTCTTACTCTCAGGTATGCCTATAATTCTGAAATGATACTTCACTGGGGGTACAAAAAAGAAGATAGAATCGGTCAGGGGGAAGAAAATCCTTGTGTATTTCACCCTTCATCTAGTTTGTTTTGAGGGATATGTTGTAAGCTAGAGGGTAATGGAATATTCCAGTCATTGAGAATTTTACTTTATGAAAGCCTACATCATTAGCATTTATAAAAACAGTCAACTGGTTTCACTTAAGCCATTGGACTACATAGCGAAAGCTGGAATGCACCTTAGAGAGCATCTTTCTAGTTCAATTCCCTCATTTTATAGATAAAAACAAGGCCTATGAAAAATAAATGACTTGCCTAAGGTCATACGAGTAATAAATGTCAAAGGAAGTGGATTTGAACCCAGATTTTCTAACTCCAGTTAGGGTATTTCCTATTACACAATCTAGCAAAGAACTGATTCAAGTATCTGCTAAGGCTGTAGCTGACAAGTTTTACCAGAGCAGAACAGTTTCATTAGATTTACAAATTTATTCAGAGAAATGACATATCTGAAAATGTCACACAAGGACTCTGCAGCATCTTGGTTTGCTGTCTTTTCATCAGCTACCCCAGCCTCTTAATGTCCCATCTCAGAGGCCATGCCTAGCAGGAACTAAGCCACTTGGTTTTCCCAAGATCCCATCCTCTGGTTTTCACCAACCATTTTCCATCCTGCCTCTTGCTTCCTTTGTACCCACCAAACTGGACCTCTGAAGAGCAGCTCTGGCAGGAGGAAAGCAACTCAGCTCCACACTCTTTGTGATCATGTGGCTTCTTCTTCATCTAACCATTTCCCCCCTTCCTCTACCTTCCCACTTCTTCCTCAAAGAATTGTAATCATGGGAACATGACTATTTCCTCTGAAAAGAGCAGGTGAATGGATTGCCTGATGGTTTCACTCACTATCCTTGCCTCAGACCTAAATTCTCTTCTCTCTCACTACACCTCTATGTTTGTCTCCTCTTAGAATGTAAGTTTCTTATCTCTCACATTTATATCTGTGTCCCTGGCACATAGCACAATGTTTGGTACATAGTAAGTGCTAACAGATGCTTTTCATTCATTCATTCACTCATTGATTCATGCCCCAACTTGAAACAAGACCCCTCATCCAAAAAAAAAATCAGCTTAGTTCTGTATCTGCTAAAAAAAGAGAAAAAAGAAAGAACAAAACAAAATAAATCAACATCTTTTTATCTTTTCCATGGAAACTGGGTCAGACATAAGGGATGCCCCCAGATTTCTTTACTGAATATGGCCATGCTGCTGTAGTTTGGGGAGGAACATCTCTGACACCACTCCACAGGTTAACATGACTCAGATTCTGCAAATAGTTTCAATAGCTGAACTTTCTGACATCATGCAAGGTAGATGAACTGATACGGTACCAATCGATCAGTATTTTCTTATGTTCAGCCACGCTTTCAAGTCAGGTATATGTCTATTTTTTTTCTTTTGATGTTGGCCTAACCATTTTCTACTTCTACCCTTTGTCTCTCCCTAGAGGGAGGTTAGGCTCTGCACCACTCGATGGATAATAGTAGCTCACATTTATAGTGTTTGAAGGTACTACAATTCACCTAGCTCTTCCATATTGCTTGTGTACACACACCACCATACAGGCAATATTCTCCCATAGTAAGCTTTAGGTTTTCACTCACTAAGGTGCATATGGCAATTTTCACAGTGGAGATAGTTCTATGACTTCAAAGAACTGAGAGAGAGAGAGAGCTATTTGCAGCCTCTCCCCTTACTGACCCTCAGGTACATACAGAGTAGAAATATGTTAAGCCTTTACATGCTTTTGAAGTGACCATGCTCTCTGCTTATCCAAAATTGTCTTAGTCCTACATCTTCCAGGGTTATTGAGATATTGGTTTGCTTTTGAATTGTTCAAATAACAAAGCTGTTCTGCCTTCAGTTTCACAGGATCATCTGTTTAGAGCTGTATGGGACCTTAGAGGTTGTATTTAGAACAACCACCTCATCTACACATGATGACACTGAGGTACAGAGAGACAACATGGCTGGCCTAAGACCACAGAGGAAGCGACAGAGGTCCTCCGATGGCAAAGGCTTTACTGGTTCTGCTGCACTATGCCACCTTTCTGATTTCGCTGTCACTTTGTTCTCAGGTATCAGATCACCTGCTGCTCACTTTAACTGCTGCTGCCTCTAATCACAGTTACCACCCCTTTTTCCCTGATTTTCTTTTAGTTTCTTTTCTATGTCTTCCTTCATTAGAACGTAAGCTCCTTGAGGGTAGACTGTCTTTATTGCATGTATTTGTTCTCTATTTAGAACAGTGCCTGGCATATATTAAGTGCATAATAAATGCTTATTTCTTTTCTTTCATCCTTCTCTCTGGTGCTGCTTCTCCCATGTTCCTTAACTTTTGTGAAAACAACAGCCTGGTTATTGATAGCCATGACTAGTCAAATGTAGCACTCCCTTTACTTTCTTGAGTGAACTGGATAATCACAGCTCCTTGATTATAGTTGAGGCTTATGAGTTTTATTGCTGGGGAGCTTATTCATTTATTAGACTGCTTCTGGGTTCCAGACTGGGTTTCAAAGAGGATATTCTCTAAATCGCTGAAGTTCATTGTATAGGGATTTTTAAGGGCCTCAGGAAGAGAATCCTGCTTTCCAAAACAAAATGAAACATAGGTGTGCTTTCTTTAAAAAAATGGGGGGGGATAAAAAATTTTTTTTTAAATTTCAGTATACTATTAGAGATGAAGTTTATACTCTGACATAAATTCACATCATCATTTGTTTAATATCAGGTCTTTTTCTGAGAGAATATTTTTGATGAGATGATAATCCTATCCTATGAACCACTGGAAAGGGAGTGTAGCAAGGGGATGTCACATAGCATGGTAGACACCAAAGACAAACTGCCCACTTCACATACCAGGGCAAGCCCTGGTTCCCAACACTCTCCTAAATTAAAAAGGGAAAAAATAGAGTAAAATAATGATCTGTCCATTTACTGCTAATATGAATGAGACTAAGACCACTCAAATAAATAACAGCAGTATTTATAGTACTTGGCTTAACTCTTTCATTTAAATTTTGGAATTTAATAGTTAGTGTAAACCATTTATAACACTTTAGATTTAGACAACATTTTCCTATGAGAAGCTCAGAGAGTGTTGAGAAGTATCCGATCTGTTTCTTAGAGATTTTGTGGGATCATAGTTTTTGAGTTAGAATGCACCTTTAAGGTTCTCTCTTCTAACCCCCTTATTTTGCAGAAAATGAAGCCCCAAGAGGTTAACTGACTTTGAAACAGGATTTGAACTCAGATTTTCTTGACTCCAAATGCAACACTCTCATCACTATATTAGAATGGGCCTTAGACATCATCTAGTTTAGTCCTGTCATTTAACAGCTGAAGAAACTGAGGCAACAATAGGGAAAATCAATTGTCCAAGGGAAACACAGGGAGTATGTACCACAGCTGAGATTTTAACCTAGCTCTTCAGGCTCCAAGTTCAGTGTTCTCTCCACTACACCATATTCTTCCTCGAGAATTGTAGGTAGCAGGTTATCAATATAAACATGTGGTTGGGTGTCCAGTACACATCGGAATGGCATGTGCTTCTATCCCATTACACATCTGCCCTGAGGTAATCCACTGGCTATACAGAACACATAATCTGAAAGCATACAAAGTCTGAGAAAGAATTGTAGCATGGTGGTGACAAGGGGAACTCTATGATAAATTCAGGGATACTACTTTCAAAAGGTAGGTACTTAAGAAATATTGAATAAATTAAAAAAATAACACTAACGAATGAAAGAATTTACATTGAACAACTCACCCTTCTACTGGAAGCCATATAGCCAGAACACAGATACTAAAGACTGGGGATGACCCTAAGCAAAGTTTTGAATGAGGTGAAACATGTCTTTGTCTCCTTCCTATCTCCTTTTTCTCTCCTTTTCCTTACTTTTCCTTCCTACAACTGCCCTATATCCTCAGTCTGCACCCTGGTCTCCTATAACTCACTCTGGACTCTGGACTCATTCTGCCAGTTCCATGAAGTAAGTACCTTAAGCACCAGACCTATCCCTTATCCTGCACTACATTATCATTTCTTCTCTGTACTATTCCAAGCTGGCTGTCATATTTGAAAAATCAGATAAATGAATCCCCAACAAGGTGATAAAAACATATTATCTCTCTAAAAGATATTTGCATTTCAATAGATGAATCCAAGTAACCACAGTTTTTTAACCTAAAGAAATGAAACTTCACTGGCAAAATTTCAGAACCTTAGTGGGCAATATTTTGGGGTAGGAGAAACAGCCTAGGATGGAACCCTGGAACTCTGACCCAATGTCCTTCTCTAATGTCAGGACTAAATTTTTTTTCTGGTTAAACAGAAAGGAGCCTAGAAATAGATCTACATACTCTTCAAACAGTGTCTTTTCCTCCCCAAATATCATTTTTTTTAATCCATAAGAGTATAATAATATATAAGACAATGCAAAAACAATTTTTTATGCCCTTTGGATTTATTTTGTAAAAAAGGAAAATGAGACCCAGAGAAGTTTGCAGAGGTATCATAGAACTGGCCTTTTAGAGACAGACTTCTCAGGCCATCTAGTCCAACCTGTACCTGAATGAGAATCTGCTATACAACATACTGAACAAGTCCATAAGTGACCTTCGCTTAATAGCTTCAAGTAAAACAGAATTTACTGTTTCCATAGAAGTCCATCCCACTTTTGTATTGCTCTGATTATCAATCCGTTTATCATTCAACAAGCATTTACTGAGTTCTTAGTAGGTGCTTGTCACTATCCTCAACCCTGGAGTCACAGAGGTGAAAGAAGAAACTGTTCCTACCCTCTAAGAGCTTTCAATGGAGCCAGGAGAAATAACTTGCATTGCTATATATCAGTACACTAAACAGATGGAAAAAGAGAAAATATGATTTGGGGGGAAAGGTACTAGCAGCTAGGGAGAATATTAAAGATTTCACTTAGAAATTGGCACTTAAATTGAACCTTGAAAGAAATTAGAGATTATAAGAGGCAGACGTGAAGAAGGAGTAATTTCCAGCCAGGAAGGACAGTCAGTGAGAAGGTACAGAGATAGGAGAGGGTGTATTATGGATGAGGCTCAAGAAGAAATTCAAATTTGTCTGGACCACCATGTTCATGAAGAGAAGTAACGTGTAATGAGGTTGGAAAGGTAGATTGGGGCCAGGTTGCGAATTACTTTAAATTTCCAAAAAAGGAGCTGACATTCGACCTTAGAGGTAATAAGGAGAAAGAGTCCACTGAACAGAGGAGTAACATGGTCATCCTTGTACTTTCAGAAGACTTTCCATATCTTAAGTTGGAATCTATATTACTTTCTTTTCCACCCACTGCTACTGGGACCCTTTCTGGGGCCCAATAGATCAAATCTAATTCCCCTTCCATATGATAGCACACATGAGGATAGCATGCTCTAGAAGTTTTCCATTATTATACATACTCCAGGCCCCAGGGATGGGGAACCTATGGCCTCAAGGCTATATATGGTCTTTTAGGTCCTTGAATGCAGCCTTTTGACTGAGTTCAAGTTTTACAGAACAAATCATTTTATTAAGGGGATTTGTTTTGTGAAGTTTGGATTCAGTCCAAACTTGAGGACCTAGAGGACCACATGTGGCCTTGAGGCTGCAGGTTCCCCATCCCTGTGACTATCATTGCCTTCTTAAAAAGGGGGTGCCCAGAACTGAACCAAACCCAACAGATACTGCCTGAACAAGAATAAGACAAGTAAAATATCACATATCATGTTCTGGGCATTTTGCTTCTCTTACTGTAACCTCAAATTCATTTGCAATGATATTACATTTTGGACTTAATGTAGAACTGGGACTGTACTAATATCTCCACTTTTCCCCCACATGAATAATACTTATGTTTGTACTTTCTGTCTTCTTCATTAGATTATAAGCTCTTTACAAATAGAAATGGTTTCATTCTTTGGACTTCTATCTTCAGTGACTATCATGGTGCCTGACACATAAGTAGATGCTTGTAGATTTGCTGATGAATGAATTGCTGTCTAGTCACATCTCCTACATCTTGTAATTGTGAAGTTAATTTTTGAAAGCAAGTTTAGAAACTGACATTTATCCATATTAAATTTCATCTTAGTCAATTTGACTTCATGTCCTTCATTGCCTTTCCCTCCCAGGTTATGTCATGTGCACATTTGACTAACATTCCTAATGTCTGTATCAAAATGATAGACGACAACGTTATATACCACATTTCCAGGACAAATCCCTGGAGAACTCCAGTAGAGACCTCCTTTCCCACTCACATCTAGCCATTAATGATTATTACACTTTGAGTCAATTCATTCAAACAATTCCCTATAACTATACTGTCATCTAACTTCCACTTCTACATCTTTAGTACAAGAAGAATATCGCAGACTTTGTCAAACACTAGTAGCAAAGTTAGAATTCAAACCAAAATCTAACTCTAAACCGAGGTACAAATTCCAAATACTCAGTGGAGGTTTCTGATGATTTTATAGGCAGAGAAACTGTGGCCAAGAGTGGGAAAGAGCGGGAAAGTCAAGCTCATCCTGGAAGTTAGTGGTAGATCTGCGACTCCAACTTCCATCATCTGACACCTTATTATAGGCTCTCTTTGAACTATACCGAGCTTCTTTTTCCTTGGGAATTCTGTAAAAGCTCCCAGATTCTGAAAGAGACTCATGAGCAGAGTGACAAACTGTCTAGAATGACTATATTTTTTGCCATCATGAAGCATAGGTCTAAGGTTTGTGTTAAAGCAGTTGCTGGAATGGAATGATCCTAGAACTACAGAATTTCCAAATTGGAAGAGATGATAGAGAACTAGTTTGCTTAGAATAGCACCTGGCGCATGGTAGGGAATTAATAAATTCTTGTTGATTTGACTTGAACTAAGGAAAAATCCTCTCTCCAGCTAATAAGTTGTCATCAAGCTATTACTTAAAGACTTCCAGGAAGGAGAAACCTTCTAGTCTGAAAGGCAGCTCATTCCACTTTTGGATAGTGCTAATTACTTGAAGTTTTCCCTTATGTAAGAAGAGTATCTCATACTCTTCAATCTCAATTAATATAACGAACAAGATGTTTTCCAACCTTATATCTTTGTCAGGTGAGAATGTCTATTTGATCTGGTTACAGACTCAACCAATCAAAGGTGTAAACTAAGTGTGAATAATTCCTAGACACATCCATTGAACCAACCAGTCAATAAAAGGTACAAACAAGTCTTTAATCAATTTGGGAGGAATAAAGCACTTAGATCATTGAATGAAAGCAGATGAAGTCAAACAGGTGGTTGGTTGAAAAGAATCAAGTTACTCCTTATGGGGCTTTGGATAAAGCCCCATAATTGGAAATAGAGGATCCAAATAATAGACCAGCCACTGGTAGGCACCAAGCCTCTCAGAAGGAAATCACTTTGGGGGAAAGGTTTCTGTTTCCTACCCAATGCTCCCTTGATCAGGAGAAAACCTTGTGAATTTCAAAAGACTGGAAGATTTGGATTCCCCATAAGCTTTAGTAGCAGGGTTCCTAGAACGTCAGTGGTTGATGGAAACCTCTGACTTAGGAACGGAGGACTAAGAAGGAAAGGCTAAACTTTAAGACTCGACAGGGGAACCAATTCTCAAAGCCCAGCAGAGAGCTATGAATAGCTCAAGCAGACTTTGTGAAGACTCTGCAAAGATGAAAATTACTTCCAAAAATAGAGACTTTGAGAGTTATTCCCTTAACATATGTGCTCTGTAAATCTGAGTCCACTTTCCTCTGGACTCTGTACTGGGAGAGTATGTCCCAGCCTTTTTGAAATGATGTTTTTAGCTAAAAATAAATATCCCTTTGTAAAAATTAATTGAATCTGGATTGCTGGTAATCAATAAGGAACATATTGGATGCAGTTCATGAGCAGTGGTACTAGAAACCCTCCCAACCCCTCAGGATTACCTCCAGAACCCTAAGGAGGGTAGTATACAATTAACTGTCCTCTGGGGACTCTGCCAGTGCAATCCTGGGTTGGGAAATAGCCTCTAGGTACAGTACTCAATTTAGATATAGCTTAAATTTGCCTCTCTACAGCTTCTAATCATTGTTTCTAGTTTTTCATTCTGGAACCAAGAAAAATAAGTCAAATCCTCAATTACCCTATTCACTCTTCAAATACTTTGAGAGAGCTTGCATGTGTTCCCCAAATCTATTCTCCAGGCTGAGCATCTTTAGTCTATTCTAATGTGACATGTTCTCAAGGTCCTTATAAAGGGAAACTCCTAACCACTGATCTTCTTATCACATCTCTTTTTAAGGGAGGTGAAAGCTGTAGATGGCTGCTATCACTGAGACTAGTCAACTTGAACCAAGAGTCTCCCCTGTTTTAATCTTTGTGCCTTTTCTCTCCTTCATCTCCTGTACTGGACTGGATGAATGAGTGCAAAGCACAGTGTGGTGGGTAAAGTGCTTAGTATAATCAGACAGTTAGGATTTGAGTTTCACCCATGCTACTTACTGTGACCTTGGCTTGGTTACTTCTCACCTCTGGGCCTCAGTTTTCTCAGCTTTTAAATGAGAGGATTTGGGCTAAATGATCTTTAAAGTCCCTTCAATCCCTGAGTCTATGATAAGTAACCCTGAGCTGTAATTCATTAAGAAGATTTTTTAAAGTGAAAATTAATACCTGATCACCTTGTCTTCTGTCAAACTATACTATATGGCAGATGAAGTTCATCAGTAGTTCATATACACACGTGATATACCAGACAGTCAATCAAACATTCACTGGGATTCGGAATCAAAAATGTAGCTTGAGAAAGTCCTTTGGCATGAGGAAGTGGGAAGATTATCATGCTTATTTGAAGAACTCCCCCCACTCTTGCCTTTTTTTCCTACTAAAAATAGATAGGGGGATAGAATTAGACCTTGATAATGTTCTGACAACAGAAACCCAGACAGTTCTTCCTTTAGTCTCATCCTATCCATCCAGGAAGGCTGAATAGCTATCTGCAGGTCCCTGGATAATAAGAATTTCAAAGAGAACTGATAATCATTTAAATATAATAGGATTATACTGAAACTGCCAAGGATGAGGTGTTCAGGCTATTTAACCTCCTAGCAACTAGTGCAGACTACCAAAGATAGTTAAGACATTTAGATTTTCTTTTCATTACTACACCAAAAAAAAAAAAAAAAAGTCCTTCTAGATAGCAAGAAACTCCTAACTTCTCTTGCCTAAATCTTGTCTCAAGAACCCTGGCCCATTTATTCTCTCCACAAAGAAGTACAGTATAAAGAATTATTAGAACCTTTTTACTTTCAGGCTCTCCCTTTGAGTGACTTGGGGAAATGCTGTCCACCCGGAAACATAGATGTCTTATGACTTCTAGCAGTCCCTCCCTTAGGTTTACCTAGTTAACTAACTTGGCTGAAGCGTTGTATGGTTTGAATAATTCCACCAAAGTGCTGAAGATAGCTAATTAAAGGGATTTTGATCTGCTCTTGGTGATGAAGCATATTCTTTAGGGTTCAAGAAACTCTTCCCAGGTGTTAGAGGAGGAAAGGACATCCACATTTATATTCACTGAGTCTTAACCTAGAGCTGGTGAGGATTCTCTTGAAGTTAAAGACCTACCCCCCTAGGGCAAGCACGGGCACTACCTTATCAGAGCAGGGGCAGAAAAGAGAATAATGTCAAGAATGATTAGGTGCTAGGCCTTTTTTTTTTTTTATCTGGAGCAGGCAGCACCCTTCTTACAGACACCCAAGTTCAAAATCTAGAAGTGGTCATAATCATCTCTGTACTGTCACATATCTAATCAGTTGCCAAGACTTGCAAATTTGACATCCTCAACATATCTCCCATTTATCCCCTTCTCTGTACCCATGCCACAATCATCCTCTTCTAATTCCTTATCACCTTCTGACCTACTGCAATTAACATCAAAGGCAGTCTCCCTTCATCTAGTCTTTCCCCTTTTCAATCCATCCTTAATGTAGTTGTCAAATTGACTAGATTCCTAGTGCACACAAAACTAACCATATTACTTCCAGACCTAGGATCTTTGGATGATTTCCTATTGCCTTTAGGATAAAATGAAAAACTCCCATATTTGGCATTTAAAGTCTTTCATATTCTAGCTCTATCATATTCTAGCCTATCTTTCTAAGCTGAATATATATTAGTCTACATTCCAGTCAAATTGGTTTACTTGCTGCTCCACAGGTGACAGTCTGACTTCAGCCTTTCGAACTTTGGGCTTATTTCAAGTCTCATTTCAAGAGCCTCCTACATAAGGAGACCTCTCTTGAATCTCCCAGTGATTAGTGACCCTTTAGAGTCACAAGTTTCTTGGGGAAAGAGATGTCTCACTTTTGTCATTGTACCCCCAGCACCTAGCACAGTGTTCAGCACACAGTAGGTACTGAAGTGATAGCTGACTGATTGCAGTATGATGCATTGCCAGGAAGTTTTATCTTCAGAACCTCCAGGACTGCTTCCTTCCTCCCCTAACCTTAACTGTAATGGTCACATCCAAAGACAACACTCTTTAGCTAAGCAAAGGGATTTTTCCCCCTTGTCCGGCAAAAGATGTCTATATTACTTGATAGAATAGAAGAATGCCTGAGTTCTAGGCATAGAATTAGAGAGTGCAGTTCAGCAGTACTTGCTGAGAACCACAGAGTAGTGTGCAAAGAATCGCAGACAGGAAGAGAATAGTTGGGAACAAGTTCCTAGAACTACCTGTGAAAAGAAGACACTTATTTCAGAACTATAGTTATGGGGATGGATATAGCTCTTTAGCACTTCTTGGCTCATCATTCTCAAGTTTTTCTTTTGTCTTTTTCATTCTAAAAATATACTTTATACTATAATGTTGTAAACTGTATGCAATCTGGGAGACAGTATTGGTATTCTGGGTAAAGGAAAAGACCATAAATCTTTCAGTAAGTGAGGCAGAGTTTCAACATTCTCGACTTCATCTCAAATAGCAGAAAGAGTGACAGTTCCCTAGATGGGCAAACAATGCTCTAATTTGGTTAATAGAAAGTATTAAAAGTCCTATAACACTTAGTACCTTGAGCTACTCTGTCTAGGTAAATCTTTTTTGTGTATGGAGGCAATTGTGACTTGCTCAGAGTCATATAACTAGTAAGTGTCTGAGGCCAGATTTGAACAGATTTGAACTCTTGACTTCTGGGCTCGTTATCTATCCATTGAGCCTTCCTTCCTTCCTTCCTTCCTTCCTTCCTTCCTTCCTTCCTTCCTTCCTTCCTTCCTTCCTTCCTTCCTTCCTCTCTTATATCCTGTAGCTACTCTTCCCAAAGGAATATAAATTTTGGTTACTGTAACCTTGCAAGATATCTTGGGGTTTACAAGATACATTTTTCTCTTAAGATCCATGCCTTAAACCCAGATCACTCTGGCTCTCATTGATTGGCCAACAACAGGTCACAGGTCAAGCCCCACTTGGTTATTCTTTGGGCCCTGATTGACTCAGAGTGAATATAAATAGCATTTTTTTCTGCTTCGGTCAGAAACTCCAAAAGTCTTCCCCTCCCAAACTGATTTTTTCTTTTGGACTAGATACAAGAGGCTGACTCATTTCTTACCTAGCCTTAAACTCTGAATAGGCTTTGCCTCAGATAAACTGAAGTCTGTTAAAGACAGCTTAAAAGGGTTAAGGCCTCACACTTTCATTCATTTAGTCATCCTGATCTATATTTTGCCACTGGGCTCCAATGGCTCAAGAGGAGAAAGTGAGGCTAGCGACTTTGCGCAGTCTTCTCTCACTTAAATCTAATTCTCTTGCATGTCATGGTCCTCTTCCAGAATGAAGGACAAACAACGACTAGGTAAACATAAAGTATAGAGAAAGAAAATCTTGGTTTTTTTCTCTTTACAACTGAGAGCAAGAGGTGACAATTAGGGTTGTGAGTTGAACATTTTCACTTCTTTTGGAAACTGTAGCATCACTAAATGTGGCATCTTAGTAAATCTAAACTAGTCTGAAGAATGCCTATAGGAAGAGGTAATGTATCATTATAGAAAGATCACATGACAAGAAGCTTAAAGAGATTGTTTTTAAGAATCAATTCTGATTTGGCCCCCAGATTTGCACAGTATTATCCACACTTGCCAATATTGATTTAGTTTTACAAGTAAGGGTTTATTTCTTTTCCTTAAATCTCTGAATGGTAGATGTACCAGTAAGTCTAACCTTCTTGTAATTTCTCTGTTACTATTTTACAAATCAAGGAAAATAAAAGAACACTAATCCACCTAAAATAGTTATTTTGATTTTAAAAAAGCAGTCTGTTTTTAAGTCTTTTAAAATGTTTTAGAGAAAAATATATCAGCTGAAGCAAGTACATCTCAAGTTCTGAGTGCTATATCAACCAATGAATTCAGGCATTTTTAAGTGATTTTTTTTTCTTAACGAAATCCTTTCCAGTTCCCTATACTTTTACTAATGACGTGAATCTTGTGAACTGATTTTAGTGCTTATTAAAGGTTTGTGCAGGATCTTTAAAGCTTTTCCTCCCTAGGGACTCAGGATACTTGCTCATGCCCAGCAGGAAAGGATTTCAGAAATATACCTGAAATCAAATTAATTGTGTATGAATAACTGGCCCATAATATTTAATTAAGTGCATTTTAAATTTTCCTTCATTGTAAAAATATTTTCAGACAAATAATGAAAATAATAAGTTTCAGTAAAACCATCTTCAGGATCTAGGCAAAAAGACTCCAGATAATTGAAGTTTGAACCTTTTTTGTTCACATTTTTCTGAATAGATATATTACAAATGTCATTTTAATATTACCAGTGAAAAAAAGAGTATATTATTTTAATTTTCATCAGTTTTTTTTTCTGACTTTCTTTAGTTCTACCCTCTTTTCTTTGAGATGCTAAGGATATAATGCAGGGTTAATTTTCATGGATATAAAAATTGGAAACATTTTAGGGTTTTTGAAATTCATCCCAAACTCTGGTTACTAATATATTCTTACATGTTTTAAACTTACTAATCTGGTTGTTTAAAATATTTATATCATTAGTAATGTTAGAATTGCAAAGGACAGATTCTGGAATAGTAGATAGAGAAACCAGCCTCAGAGTCATGAAGACACAGTGTCATGGCCTGCCCCTGAGACATGCTGGGTATATGACTGCGAGTAAGTAACCTAACCTCTCTGCATCTCTAGACAACTCTCAAAAACTATAAATTATTGAAAAAGAGTTTCTGATTTGCATAAGTGGGAAAAGATTTTTACTCTGACAGTTCCCCACACCAATGAAATCTGTGGTCTAGATTAAAGAAAAAAAAAGAAAACAGCAAAATTAAGTCTGTTCTTACAAATATGCTGAGAGAAAAACAGTTTTAACTCATGTTCAGTCAGCTGAAGTGATATCAACAAGCACTAGAAGTGGCAGAAAAAGGATTGCCAAATATATTTGTTTGATGTAGATGTGATCTAAATTGCACTATTTTTTTTTTCCAGTTTGGTCTTGTTTTTATTTCTTTTGTCACCATATACTAATAATTTCTCCTTGTGTAAAAAATGAAATGAAGACTTACAACAATGCAAATGTGATCACTTTAAGTTGCCAAATCTTATAATGCTGGCCCGGAAGTATACTCTGTCTAGAATTACCCAGAGTTGTAGTTAGTATACATTAAAAATATTGCCTGAACATCTTTTATGTCTTCCCCTCATTCCATGCCGTATATACTTAGACACAAGCAAATACCATTGACTGAGCCCTCAACGTTAGTGGGTGAAAATAATTTGAAAGGAAGGTTAAGAGACAGTACTAGGATCTGCACTCAAGAATCTGGACAATCTGAAGGTCAAACAGGAAATGCAAATTATATGTAATCACAAGTATGAAAAAATACAATATATACAACTGAATACAGAGATATTGAAAAGCATTGAGTAGCGAGAGTACAGAAAAAAAAATAAAAGAATGATAACAGACCTTGAAATGACTGGAGTGGTCAAAGTTCTAGAATGTTCAGTCAACAAAGGGAGATGAAATGAGAAATGAGAAATAATTATTTTGGAAGAAATAAATGAGTGTTTGTTTGAAAAATTGATATAGAAAGAATTGCTAAAACAGTAACAAGAATGGATATGAAGTAAAAGTGAAGGAGGGATTCTTAAATAATATATAATTGTGCATTATATGTCATATAATATCATTCTTATATTACACATATAGTATTACATATATGAAAATATCTTTTTCATCTTTACTTAACATCCATTATATAATATATGCAGCGAATTAATGCCAATATATAAGACCAAAAGCTATTCCCCAATGGGTAAGTGATCAAAGGCTATGAACGGTTTCCAAATAAAGAAGTGTAAACTACAAACCATAAGGGAGACTGTTCCAAATCACTAATAATGAAAGAAATATGAATCAAAGCAACTCTGAGGATGAAGCAACACACCCGTAAAACTGGCAAAGATGACAAAAAATGGGAACAGTCAATGTTGGAGGGTGTGTAGAAAGGCAGTATTGTTGGTATTGTTGGAGCTATGACTTGGTCCAACAGTTCTGGAAAGCAATTTTGAACTATGCTAAAAAAGTGACTCAAATGTGCATACTTTATGACCCAGAAATTCCATTGATAGGCATTTACCTCCCTCTCAAGGAGATCAATATTCAAAAAGGAAGAAAGAAAGTTGTCATAATACTAAAGTCTTCATAGTCTATCACATAGATGTGAAACCACATTTTGTGGTATCAAAGAATTAGAAACAAAGTCCATGCCCATCAATTAGGGAATGAATGGCTAAACAAATTGTGATATGTGAATATAATGGAATATTACTGTGCTATAAGAAATATTGGATATGATGAATAAAGAAAAGCATCAAAAAATCTGAACTGATATAAAAAAGTGAAGTAATCAGAACCAGGAAAACAATGTACACAATGACAATAACAATTTAAATAGAACAACAACAAATAAAATTGAAGGCTGTGGAAATCTATATAATCTGTATGTCCATTATAGGTATATATTTATACACAGAAGTCTCACACATGTTGTTTGGTGAGAACTTCAGTATGGGACATTGGAAAGATCATGAGATCTGGAGTCAAAAGATATAGATTGAAATCTTGATTTGGCTACTCATTAGCCATATATATATATATATGACTTTGGGCAAGTTACATAACATCCCTGAGCCTTGGTTTCCTCATCTGTAAAGTGATGAGGTTGGATTACATAACACCTGAAGTCATTTCTATCTCTAAATCTATGTTTGTACTATTCTTTGAAACATGTACAGCTCATCCTTTTCTTCCTAATTGATCTAATTGTTCTCACATTGTCAGAATTTTATCCTTCAGCACACACCATCCTTCTAGAGCCAACTTGATCTGATGATTGTTTAGATCCCATAGACAGTAATAAAGGTAGATAACTGAGGATGAATAAAAAAGAATAGCATGGTTCTGCAAGAGTAATATCAGAAATAAAAGAATCCAGAATGAGATAAGACTAAGAATTTAGGACAACCCAAATTAGCCTTTGGGAGCTAAAAGTCTATTTGGAATAAAAGGAAGATTCAAAAAGGGGGCTGAGATTGTGACTACTCTAGGTAGATAAAACAGAGATCATGGATGATGAAGTGAAGGTAAAATTACTTTACTCCTATTTTGCTTCTGTGTTCTCTACCAAGAGTCATCTTCAGATTGAGAAAAATGGAACAGAAATGTTTAATGAGGAACCGAGATTCAAGATGCATGAGCTAATGAGAGCATCTAGTTACTCCATTAAGAGTTTAAGCCACTAAGTCCAGAAAAACTGCATCTCAAAAAAATGAAAAAATTTTAAATGTAATTTTTGAAAAATTTCCAAGAATAGGTTTTGGTTTTTTTTTTTTAAATAAGGGCACAGATTAGCAAATACTCCTGTTTTCCAAAAAGCAAAGAAGGTAGACTTCAAATTAGGGGTCAGTGAACTTCACTTCAATTCCTTATCAAATATACACATTGGAAAAATAAAAGTTGTGCATGGTGTGTGAGAATTTTGAAAGAGAAGCAATATCATAAAATAACGTAGGCTTACGTAGATTAATCCTACTGGATTAATCTCATTTTGTTGTTGTTTTAGAAGTTTTAGCCCAGTCTATCAGGAGAATTATTTAGACAAGTCTATACACACACACACAAATGTAGATGTATATGTATAAATATATAGATAGATATATAGGCATAGATATCTATGTTTTATTCACATGAAATACTCAAATATTTGTTGCTCTTGGATTAAATATGTGGATTTCAGAAAAAACATTTGACAGTCTGGAGGCAAAATGAAAGTATATGGTGTAGATGATAGTATAATGAGGCAAACTGAAAAAAAGGTTCATTACTGAACCTGAATGATAGGCATCAATTTTAAACAGGTAGAACTATTACAGAGTGCCAAAGGACTTTTCCCTTTGTCCCTGCTCTTGTTTCATTCAGTGATTATTGTTTGTTTATTTAATAGGTGAAAGTATAACTGAAATGCATATTAAATGGGTAGATGGCCCCAAACCGGGAAGATAGTTAACATATTGGATCACACAATATATAATAAGGATATTGTATATTTTACATACATATTATATAGAGAGATATACATAATACTACATATACATATATACATATAATAATGATGAGGATACAAAATGTTTTTCACAGACTAGAACAGCAGAAATTCAAGAGACAAGTGTAAAATCATATATATATGTATATATAATATATGACTAGACACACACATGTATATATGCATACATATACACACATGTGTATATAGAACACATATCAATATGTCAATAGATAAAATTAAAGTTAGAGATGGAATATATATCAAATATGTGGATGAAACAAAGCTGGGATGATAAACATATTTCAATCATAGAATGTGATTTTCATTTTTGACAAGTTAGAATAGTAGGACTTGAAAGTATACAAATGTATTTGTGTAGATAAGTCACTAACAGATTTTCTTTTCATTACGCAGTCTGCTTTCAGGGTCTAAGTCAAGTCAACAAGCACCTCTTTTGTACCAGGAACTGTGCTATGTGCTATGGATACTACTCCACTCTCAAGGAACTCACAGTCTTTGGGATGCTTTCGAAAACTTTTCTTTCCTTTAGACTATTTCATAAATTAGACCGTATGTATAGAGTTTTTAAATACATATAAATGATAACTTGCTGTTATAAAAACTTTACTTTAACTTCCGAAGTATCTCATATTTATGTGTTGCCTACCTCTGGCAAAATTGTAAAGATGACAAAATGTGTTTCTGATTCTTTCAACTTCTGCTTTCTTTGTCTTTTCCTATTCCTTTTATCTCTTCCTCAGGTACCCAATGCTACCAAATTCTTCACTGTTACCAAAGGAAATAAATCTTAGAAACTCATCCACAGGAAAATATTGGGTACTTAAGATATTACCATTTCCTGGAGTTTTTGCATTTTAAGAAAGCAGAGAAAAAGATGATGGTGATGATTATCATTAATATAGAACCATGTATCATTTTTTAAGCTGTAGGATTTCAAGCATCAAAGGAGATGAAATTTTTAATGGGGATGTTTCCAAATGTACCTGAAATCACATAACTAACTCACTCTGAAGGCCAAACTTCTATGTGGAAGGCTGTTCAGATAAGGTCCAATTCAATCTTTTGGGTCAATACATCTTTTAATAATTACAGGCCAAGCCAACTTTTTAAGGTGAAAAACCTGTCCCTAAATTGAGGTTAACTTATACATAGTTGATATCACCAAGAGAGCCTTCCTACCCTGGGTTCCACTCTACCTCAATTTTTATCCATATTTGAAGAGCTATAAAGATCCTCTTCACCCTTATTTCCCATGAAGTAAGCCACCAAGGATCATATTATAAGACAGAAGGTTATTTATCTCCACATTCTGCTTGAGAAGTTAGTGTGGAAGAATAACAGTTGGGAGGCAATCTGGGCAATACATTAAAGAGGAATTTATGTAAACTAGATTGAGGTGTAAAGAAAGGGTGTTGAGGGATTAACATGTTTTTTTCTTTATCTCTATACATTCCCATTATTCTGTCATCTCCTTTTTGTACCTTTTCTCCCTTAGGCTATCATCCCTATCCTACGTATAGCTAAGGTTTTTAAACTGACAAAGGTCTGGAGTGGTTTGCCATTTCCTTCTCCAGCTCATTTTATAGATGAGGAGTTTGAGGCAAACAGGATTAAGTGACTTACTAAGGGTCACGCAGCCAGTAAGTGTCTGAGGCCAGATTTGAACTCAGGAAGATGAGTTTTCCTATCTCCAGGTCAACATTCTATCCACCTCACAATCTAAGCTGCCCAAGATAACCTATAGATGTCTTTTTTTGGTCATGTATGCCAAGAAAACCCCAAAATGGAGTCACAAAGAGTCAGATATGATGTAAAGAACTCAACCAACATTAACAAAATATTGTCTCACCCCCTTCAAATTGCCAATAATAGTCCTAGGCTCATAATTACAATAACGGAAGAGACGCAGAAAGTCTTTCCTTAGAGAACTCATAAAAATACTCTCCAAGTACCTTTCATGAAGGTGGTCCCTGTTACCCTCCATTAATGGTGATAAGTTAATTCATAGCTTACATAATTAGAGAATTACAGAGTCAAGAGGACCTTCAGCAGCCATCCAAACTACAACACACACACACAAAAATCTTCACCATACCACACCTCGCCTTTGTCTGAAGACCTTTGAGACCTCTAACTCCTCTAACTCCTGCAGCAGCCTCCTGGTAACAGGCTAAAGTTGCTCCCTGCTATATAGCTACCAATCTATACTACTTCCCTAAAATCCTCCTTCCCCATCTGACTCTCCGCCACTCCCTAACTCAATGTCCTAGTTTTGTATACAGGGTCATGAAATGGTGATTATTCGTCTGTCCTTAATTAGGGGCTAGTCATTCACTTTGCTTCATAAAACCTCTTTTCCCTTACTTTGTCCTGAATTATACCAACAATTCCCACAATATGAGTCTTCTGAATCTCTGCTTCATTCTGTCTTATGCTTGAGTGTGAGTTCATCCTGAAAGGGAACTTGATGTGCAGCATGTAGAGTAGAGTCGAGGGAAACCAGCTGTTATGGAAGCAGGTTCGTGGTCGCTCTACACATACCAGCTCCTCCTCACTCCACCCTGGGCCAAGACCCTTTCATCAGTGTTGGGGCTGGTTAACATATGACTGAATTGCATCACTGCATAGCATCACAGCACTCATTTGTAATAATGAGAAGTAAGTGATTCATTCCTTCCCCCTGACTAAAAGTGGACTAACAAACCAGAGAACTGAGATAATAATTTTTTGGCAGCATATTTGCCTCAGTTCCCCAAATGTCATCTTTAGGAAGGTGTGTAGACAAACTGGTTTACAAAGGTTACACCCCCTAAACAAAGATATAAAGTGATCTAAACTATGGAGTGTGGAAGTTGGGGCAGGGGAGTATGTGTCACAATCAAGAATCATTTATTAAGCACTTACTATGTACTAGGCAACTAGAGGGTTTAGTGGCTAGAGCATTAGACCTAGAATCAAGAAGATATGAGTCTAAATCCAGCCTCAGACACTTACTAGCTGGGTGACCTGGGTAACTTACTTAACCTTGGTTTGCCTTATCCAATGGAGAAGGAAATAGCAGACCACTCTGGCACCATTTATTTGCCAAGAAAACCCATGGACAGTACTGGCATGATATTGTCCATGGGGACGTGAAGAGTTGGACATGAATGAGCGACTGAGCGATAACAACATGCCAGACAACGCAATGCAAGATGAGGCAAAAACACAATCCCTGCCCTCAAGGAGCCCACATAATGGGGGAGACAACATATAAATATAGCCATACATATGAGATAAACACAAAAGAGATTAAGGGTGACTTTAGAGAGGATGCACTAGAAGCTATGGGGATCTGGAAAGTATTACTGTAGAAGGTGGCTTGTGAGCTAAGTGTGAAAGGCAGGGCTGTTAAGAGTCAGAGGTTGGGGTCAGAGCATGAGCATTGTAGGCATGAGGGAAAACCAGAGTAAAGACACAGGCAGAAGATGGAAGGTCATGTGTAAGTAACAGCAAATAGGCCAAGAGAGCTGCGCTATACAGTGCATGGGGGGGGCAACATGTTAAGGAAAGTAGAGATAGGAAGGGGCCAAAGAAAGGAGCTAGTATTGAATCTCAGAGTGAATAGAGAGCCACTGGAGTTTACTGAGTAACAAGGTCAGACCTACACGAAGGAGAATCATGTTGGTAACTGTGTGGAGGACTGATTAGAGTGGGGAGAAAGGTTTGAAGACCCTTAGCCCAGGTGATGAAGGCCTGACACAGAATGGTGGTTATAGGAGTGGGGAGAACAGCAAGCAGGCAAGAAATGCTGTAGAAAAAGAAATGACAAGATTTGGCAGCCAAAAAGGAAGATGCCAAGCTTTTTCTACTTTTTGTTTGTTTGATAAGAAGGTTGGGAGAAAAAAGATAAAGAGAATTGCTCTTTTCCCATAATAACCTATAAATTAGAAATTAATGTTGATTGGTACATATTTTATCGAAGAAATTAACTCCAAAGAGAGGGTAGATTTAGTAAAACTATGTCAGTCACATTTTACTGTGTGATTACATTAATCACATGTCCTAACTGAAGAAATGGGGAATGAGAAGGAAAAGAAAAGATCCTGACACATCTGAGGAGGCCAAGACTGGAACAGAAACTATAATAATAGAAGAAAATCCTTTCTAATACCAGCGAATAGTATGAGAACACTGAATGCCTTGGGAGAAGATGAAAGAGTGCCAACAGGACACGGAGAGAGTAGTAGTCCATTAACCAGCTTCACTTAGCTTTACAATTTGACATGAGGCTAAATCCATTATCTTGACACACACAAAAAATAATTTCATTGCCACTGTGGACCGGGTGGAGTAGGTTACGGATGCCTAGTGTAAACTTTAATCTTCATCTTATGTATGTTTATATGTAAAAACTCATACATGTGTGTGTAAAGACACACTTCTAAAAACAAAGTGCTTTATTGTTCTCTGCCAACAAGATGACTCTTCCCAGACTTCTTAAGTTGCCTGTTTCAACACAGGTCACCATCATCCTTCTAGTCACCCAAGTTCTCAGCCTTTTAGTTCTTGATTATTCATTCTACCTCATGTGCTAATTTAATCAGTGCTGTCTTGTGAATTCTACCTACATAACATCTCTCACATTCACCCATTCTTCCTCCACTCACATTGTCACCACCCTATTTAGGTCCTCATCATCTCTAACTTGGACTTCTGCAATAACTTTCTAATTAGTATTTCTCCCTCAATTATCTCCCCTACTTTATTCCATCCTCTGCACAGTTACCAAAAGGTAAATTTAATGCACAGGACTGACCATTTCCCTTCCCTGCGCCAGAATTTCCAGGGGCTTTGCCTCTTAATGCACACTTCATTCTTTAACTTTAAAAAGTCTTTCACAATTCAGTCAACCTTTCCAGGTATATTCACCTTTCTACACTTACATACTTCAGCCAAACTGGTCTAATTGCTATTCCTTGTAGCAAAATCTTTCTCTCATTTCCAAATCTTCACACATACAGTCTCCCATGACAAGTGTGATCGTCCTTCTCTCCTCTTACCTATTAGGATGACCAGCTTCCTTCAAGCCTGAAGTCAAATGCCATCTCCTATAAAAGCCCTTTCAACATTCCCCTCATCCCCACCCCCAACTTCCCCAATTACTTTGTACATTTTGTTTTTGCTTATATTTTTTATGTAGGCTATTTCCTTCTGGTATAATATAAACTCCTTGAGGTCAAGGATTGCTTTTGTTTTTGTGTCTCAGGTGCCTAGCACAGTGCCTCATATATGGTAGGTGCTGCATAAATGTGTGTTGGATGAATGAAAATTATAAATAGCATCCCTAACACGTAATGCAACATAGTTCTTGTCATTTGAAAAAAAGTACCTAGTGAATTAGCTGTTTTAGTCTATAAAGCAAATGTTTCATTTAAAAAATTAGAAGTAGAAAAAAAGGATCACAGCTCACAGATTATATTATGATTTTTTTAAAGAAACCAATAATTTATAAATTGCTATTAGATAAACATCTATTTGATCTGTATACTTATGTGTAAGTATTAGGCCTATACATAATTGTCCTATGATACAAAATATTTCAACATTCTTCTTATCTGTGGACATTATAATACAATAAATAATTTGAATTACAATTTCTTTTTTAAAAAAAATCAGATGCTGGAATTAAATTTCACACTACATTTCAACCTTGAAATGAACATAAATCTGAAACTAATAAAAATGGCAATAATTTCCATAGTTAGGTTAATGTTTAGCAGCAGAGAATAACTTTTGTTTATCTCTGAAAACAGCTTTCTTCATCCAAACAAATGACTGCAGTAAGATGAAGTGAAACGTTTTTGGTTTCTTCGATGCACAGACATATTCCAATTTCCTTCTGCACAATGATTTTTATGTAAATATGTGCCACACAATCCCTTGACCTCTTTTGCCATCAGACTGGGACAATGACAGTTCAATAAATGGAATGGCACATATCTGGCATGTTTGATTTTGAATTACAAAGTTAGACATAAGCCTACTGAAATGAAAAGACTTGTGACTCCCTGTTAATTCCAAACTGATCAGGTTATCATTGTTTCATTTTAGAAAAAGCAAATAAGGTGGTTGGAGCTAATTGTTCCACTTTGATTTCCTTTCTCACATTCTTTCTCCAATATACCTCCTCTTATTCTCTCTTGGTCCTTGATTTCTAGTTCTTAACCCTAGTTCTTTCATCCATAACATGGATAATGAGAAAACCCCAAAAATGTTCCTTGGGGGAATGTTTCACTATAAAGTTACCTAAGGATTAAATCACACTTGGGCTTCTTTGCTCATGATAGAGACATTCCCTGTTCCCAGTTGATTTAAAATACAAATATGCAAACAGCATTATGGAATCCAGACAGACTAGTCTGCTTCACTTCTCGAAAATGGAAAAAAAAGGAGGAGGAATGTAAGAGGGCACAGTACTGTAATTAAGCTTTTGATTTTGAAGAAGGAAATCAGTGAACACCTCACTTTAAAAAAAACAGCATTTTTTAGTACTTTAGTAGTTCTGAAGAACAGGTGCTGCATGGCATTTGCATTTCCTCCATAGAAAGAAAGACTCACCAGCTGACCATGAAAATTCTTGACCCCAACCAACAGAAAGCTGGACTCTAAATCCAACATGTAAAATACTGCAAAAGTCTCCTTTGTTCTTTTAGTTAAGAATTGTGCATTTTTTGGGGGGCTCTTTGGAAATATTTGGGATGATCTGTGATATTTAGAACACGTAATTGTTATTATAAAAATGGAAGATTTGTTTTGTGGGAAACCATTTTTACTTATTGATTTATTCATTAATCAAGTATTTGGGTGCTAGATACATGAAGGTCACTCTACCACGGACTATAGGGAAAACAACAATGGGAAAATTAACAGACATGATATCAACATGCTTATGTTTGCCACTGGATGAATGCAGCAACCAAGTTGAGAAAACTGTTAAGCTGAAAACACTCATGCATTAAATAAAGGCTTAAGAAATTCCTAAATATAAAATAGATTTGCTAATGAAACAGACTGTATTTCTGTACTTGGAACTTAACAACTTTATTTTAAACATATTCATGAAAAAGTTGAAATTGAAATTAAAGTGACTCTAAATTCCTTTCATACAAGTTTTATTTCATGATTCAACTTTGTTTCATATTAACTTTACCAGAGGAAAGCTGACTTAGGTGGTGTTATCATTTTAATTTAGAAAAATATATAATGCTTTGTACATCAGAAAGTTCTAAAATGAAATGAAAGTTTTTTTTTTCCTTAAGGAATGTTTTGACCAACATTGCCTTCCCTTTTAAAAATATAAATAAGTTAATTCAAAGTAAAAATATTATTGCCAAAATCTGAATACAGCTATGCTTGGGTTTTTTTTCTTTTTTCTGTCATCGTTAGCAACAGACATAAAGGTATTCTGTTTTTGAGCCCATATGGAAAGATCATCAACACTTTCTGCCTCTGGGTCCTTTGCCAAAATACCATGTCCCACATGCCTTTTACCTTAAACATAAAAGAAAAGGTGTTTTTCTGGTCAAATAAAGAAATAATTTTTACTAGCATGCGTCTAATGTTTAAGCTGCCTAAATCCTGCCAAAGACATTAAAACACCATCTGTAAAACAGATTTTCATTAAACTGATCATTTTAAAGTTAAGCAGCTAGGCAGATGATGCTTTAGGACTAACCTTTAACCTTTAACTTCTTTAAACTAGAATTAGGTCACACACTTCTTTTAGGCAGTACCACTCTAGTTGGAGAACAGGAAAAGTGATCTATTCAAATTGAACTGACAAATTATAGTCTTTTTAGTGTTCTAAATCAATATGTTGTCAATAAGAGAAAAAGTAAGAGAAGTTTATTGATAGCTCAGTATTTGCCTTTGGTAAATACCGATTCTCATTTTTTTTCTTTAAAATTTAACTAATTAACTAATCTAATATGTGAATACCTCTGTGAATTCAGCACCTAAACTCTAAAGTAATTATAGATAATCAAATCAGAAACTACTATGAGTCTAATTTTAATATTTTCTCCATATTCTCTCTTACCAATTATTATTTTTCTTGTTATTGTCCAGGTTTTCCCAATTAAAATTAATATTACTTATCAACCAATTACATTTTTGGGCACAAGGCAACTAAGCTTGCTGTTTCTATTGCCCTTGATTTGCTTGACAATGACTTCATATCTGGCTACCACACACAACTACCATCATTCAAAAGGAGAACAAATTACAGTGGAAAATGGCATGCTTAAAATGGCGTAGGTAGGTAGAGCTGTAGGGATGTATGCAATGTAGGTGCAGAGGGGCAGTTATAAAGATATGTACAGCACCATTGCTAACACCGAAGCTTTCTAAACTTGGAAAACTGCAACTTTTCTTCCAGATAAATGGAAATGCACTTGGTTGCTATGGAGTATCTCTCCACCCCTCCCTTTACTAATAGTTATTAAATACTTCTTGCTGGTTACTATAAAAGATCGTGGCTTAATTTTCTAATATCAAGTTCTAACAGTCTGAATACAAAGGGTTTCTTCCCCCTAAAAAAACCACAACTGAATCTGTGTTCATTGAAAGGAAGACTGTTCCCTCCCCCCTCCTAACCCCACTGGCATTGCCATACTAGGAGGTGTACTTGAATGATACAGTAATAAGAAAGTTAGATTTTTCTTTTAAAATCATAATAAAATGAATAATGCTGGACTATCTTTTCTTTTCACTTTCCAATATTGGAAAAAAAAATTTACCTAAAAGTATTCAGTTATTTTCCACCTGACAAGCTCTGATAATAATAACTAATAACTTTGAAATCCATACTTGCAAGCAGCCATCCTCTATAGCCCTTCATGAGCTGATAAACATTCAAAGACAAAGCAAACTGTCCCTGCAGTGAAAATTATGAAGGCAACTTCCACAAAGAATGGTCAGCGACTGTAAGCAACTATTCACTCCTCTCTAAAATGAGGAGGTTGGACTAGCCTGATCTCTGAGTTTCCTTCCAACTTTGACATTCCAGATTATTCTATCCAAGTAAGACACCTTCAAAAAACATTTTAAGAAAAAAGAAACATCACCATTTTGCCATTCTTCATACTTCCATATGACATTAATAACATGGAAACTTTTACACATTTCCATCTTATATGCCAAGCATGTTAACTTAATTGTTAGAGGAGCTAGCTACTTGAGTGTAAACACAGTTCATGAATATTCTATATGACTCCCAGGGCCTAGAGCTATTATTTATACAAAATTAATATTTTTCTTCTCCTAGGTATTCTGAAAGTTTTAATACTTTGAATTAGCAATAGAAAGACATTTACAATCAAACTTCCATCAAATAACCAAAATCACTGAAGCGTAATACAATTCCTCCTTTGTATTTTGTTTTTTAATATCATAAGCTTAGAAAACTTCCATCTTATGCTGAGGCCTTCTTCCCTCAAATACTCTAAGGCAAGTCTAACATGTTCATTTCTGATCTGTAACACACGGATATCAAAGAAAAGAAAATTTAAATTCAGACATAGGTCCATACTATCATGCACAGTATTTTCTACCAATCTAATAAAACTTTCAACTGGGGAAAAAAACAACTGGCTTTATAAATAGAACTAAACCAACAAAATTAAGAATGTTAGTAGCCAAGGTAGAAATCCACAGTTTGTCCCCTCTATTGCTCATTTAAAAAACATGATTTGAAAAAGCATGGGTGCTGTAATCAGTAGCTTACTCCTGATAGTTTAGTTATCACTGATTTCTAGTATAAATCAATAGATAACACTAGCAAAATGGATTTTGTAATCATATTTAGAGCTTGTTACAATGACTAATGGTTTGCAATATTTCCTGAATTTTAATATCCTCTAGACAAAAGAAGTTTTTAATAAGTTACAAAGTTGTTCATCATGGAAATGGATGTGTTACATTTGTATATGAACCAAGACAATCAAGGCAATCCAGTAAACACACTGTAGAGAATAAATTACCCAGTAATTAGGGTTTGGAAAAAGTCATGACAAGTTGCGTAATAAATGGTGTTCATCACTAGCACATATTCATCACATCTGCATAGACTTTTCCAGTAAAGACAAAAATATATTTGCCATAAATCTGAACGTACTTATTGACACCACACCCTTTAACGTCTGCAAAAAAAAAAAAAAAAAAAAAAAAAGCATGACTAGCTTGGGACAGAGGCATATGAAACGATGACAATGTTTACTTTTGAACCCTTTCTAATAATGCTCTGTGAGAGTATGTTTACTCTGTGTTACTGTGAACACGGAGGAGAACAGTTATGTTTTGATAAATTATATTTGTCAACAGGCTCCTATGCCAAAAGATGATGTCTTCCCGACTCAGAACATGGATTCTTCCCTTCCAATCCCCACCCCCATCTTGCTCTCAGTCAATAAATACCTATCTAACAAAGTTGCTATTAAATAAAAAAGAAAGGAAGAAACCATACCAACCCTATCATCTATGAAATTATATGGAAAAGTCATTTTATCTTGGGAAGCTAAGGATCCAATTGGTACTAAAGAAACACACATAATTGGACATGAAATAGTTCTCTTGAACAAATTCTTCAAGTTCCATGTACCATGACTAAGAAGTATGATTTTAGTACTGTTA
>NC_092875.1:298482350-298484850 GCF_028372415.1 Notamacropus eugenii | reverse complement strand
TGATGTTATCAATCCTGGTGAGTTGCCCGTCTCTCAACCACTGCCTCAATCAACATCTCCCCTAGCTTAACAAATCATACGCAAGCACAACTGATGAAAATCCTTCAATCATTTTTTTGCAGGCAGGCATCTTAGACCATAAACTCCCTTTGTTGAGAACAAGATGCACTTTATAAAAGCCATATCAGTTTCTGGCAGTAGGGTGAAGCAGCAGAGGAAAGGTGGGCACACATTGGTTAAAGTCTGTTCCCCTTCATTGTGTGTGTGTGTGTGTGTGTGTGTGTGTGTGTGTGTGTGTGTGTGTGTGTGAAAGAGAGGGAGAGAAGGAGAGAGAGAAGAGAAGAGAGGAGAGGAGAGGAGGGGGGAGGAGAGGAGAAAGAGAGAGAGAGAAGAGAGGAGAGACATAGACAGAGAGAGAGAGAGAGCCCACAAGTCTCCAGCTACTGTAATAGTAGCTTGATTATAGCTTAAGCTTTTCTGAGTCCTTGCAGATCTCTCAGTTTGCAGAATGATGGCACTGTACACAATAACTGAGTGGCCTGAAACTTTAGTGTTTGCTCTCAGCCTAGGACATAGGATCTGTCTACCTTTTATGAATTAGGTAAGTAATCATTCATATGATAAAACTGATAATACTTATCACTCCAAGTCAATATATATGTGGTAATAATCAGTGAAATAGAAAACTTTGCCGTTAAACATGGCAAAACTTTAAATACATTCTGGAAACTTCTAAAATAAATGAGTTTACCTTTGTTCTATTATGACAAATGATACTCATGAAACAATTCATTTCTTTTACACCCCTGCCCCTAAGGAAACTATTTATACAGTCTCCACAGTTATAGGAAGTATGGACTAAAAAAAAAAAAAACCAAATCTCTCACCAATATTATGTGCTTAACAAATTCTTAAAAAAAATCCTTGAAGAATAAAAGCATTAGTGAAGGTCACTGAGATATTAAGTATGAAGAATAGCTGTTTAATTCTCTTTTTACTGTAATCAACTCTAATCTTGTCAGTTAAATCAAAGAGAAGAAGTGATCAGTTTAGGATACATCAGAAGATTTGCATAGTTGGAAAATGAATCAAAATTCATTTTGGTCTCTAAGATGGCTAAAATGACGGGCTAATTGCTCCTGAATCAAACATCACAAAGCTTAGTGTGTAATTTTAATCATTGATGAGCTTCAGGTTAATTATCCACATAGCATGCATGCAGGTTTAAAAACCAGTTGAAATAATCTGATAACTATGAGCATGAAAACCTAACAATTTTCTAATTAGTCCACAAACAGGCCTGTTTACCTTTCCAGTTCTGCACAAGCATGAGCAAACTAAAAAGAAGGCAACCGGGGAGCCCCAAACAATCTCCACCACTGTGGTTAAAGGAAATCAAGAACGAGGATCTATGGAGTGAAAACAGAAATAGCATTTGTAGGTGATGTTGTATTGACTGTTATGGAAAAAGTTTTAAAATGCTGTAACCCAGTTTGTATACGAATATCTGTTTTTAAAAAAATAGATGTTGCATTAGACAAAATACAGCTGTCTTGTATTGCGGGGGGAGGGCTTACAGCAAAAAGTAAGATGCCTTGGTACAAATGAAGCTTTTCTACAAATTACCCTGTTTTTGGAAGAGAACTGTTGAGCTTTTTTCTTCATGACTTGAAAGAGTCTATACCATATAACATTCAGCATACCAAAATAATTGCTAACAAAAGTCATGGACATCAACGCTATATTTCAAATATCATTTGGTAATTCTGGACAGACATTACATGAATATATGTGTAAATATACATATATATCCCTACTATAGATTATATCCTATTACACAAACACACACACACACACATATCTGTGTATAGAATCTCACCATTTCACAACACAGAATAGTCTCTGTCATACTTTCCCTTTCTGTGACTTAAAAGATTCAGCTTAATTTCCAAAAATTTGCCACAGTACAACTATGTGTGTGAGCATTGGAGAAAGAAAACCATGAAAATGATTATATATTTTGGAGAAAAGTTCACTACACTATTGATGGCAGCAGTGCTAAATCCTATATAATGCATCATAGTCATGTGATAGTGTTTTTTCATTGCATTCATCACAAATTGTTTTATACAAATGATTCATCAGTCTCTTTTCAGCAATTTACACATTAATCAGAAACTTTAAACAATTTCATCAGCTTTCCATAATATGATTATGCAAACAAGTGAGTTTTATTCTAACGAAAGTAAAGGACTTCTTTGAACAGATAAGGTGAGGAAAATACTTCAACTGTCACATGTATTTTTATACTCCAGTTGTTTGCCATCTCTATTTATTTGAATGAAATTACTTTTAAAGATTTCCTGCAGTTGGGTGTGTAAAATGAAACTGACTATATCTGCTCAGTGAGGTCACTGTCAGTCAAAAAAGAACTCTCTTTTGCTACAGAGACCCATCTTTAGAAACTTAGGCAGAAGTTTTACATGTCAAAATCAACACA
>NC_092875.1:298467350-298479850 GCF_028372415.1 Notamacropus eugenii | reverse complement strand
TTTCCCCCTCTCTCTCTCCTTCCTCCTTCTCCTTCTTCTTTTCCTCCTTCTTCTCCTCCTTCCTTCTTCTTCTCCTCCCTCCCTCCCCTCTCCCCCTTCTCTCTCTCTCTCTATCTCCCCTTTCTCTCTCTCTCTCTCTCTCTCCTCCCTTCTCTTTCCCTCTCTCCCTTCTCTTTCCCCCTCCTTCTCTCTGCCTCTCTTTTCTCTCTCTCCCCTTGTTCTCTGTCCTTCTCTCTGTCCCTCCTTTTGTTTCTTCTTTCTCCCTGGGTCCATTCTTCATAACCCCTCCAGTCAATGGTCTAATTGATAGCACTCATTTACATATGCCCACACATACATATACATGTGCATGCTTTAGCACTGCTAGGAAAAGGAACACCTTACAAATAGGTATGGTTCTTTGAAACACAATTATGACTGGGGCAAAGAACAGCTTTACTTCTCTTGCTTCCACAATTTTAATGAAACTCCTCCAGTTGCTTTCTCTTCAGAGAAGGACTCACTTTTTTTTGGTTATTGTTTCAGGAAAGAAAATTTCATAATCAGTATTCAAGATGGACCCATTACTTATGTTACCTCTGTAAACAAACTTGGGTTCTTTCAACCAGTCCATTTGATTTCTAATTTCCATATTCATTCTAATTGAAAATTAATAGTTTGCATTGGTGTGAGACAAGGACATGAACTGTAATTATGTGCAGTACTTCTTTCTGATTCTTTCTTTGATACTGTTTTGCTAGTATTCCAGCTGACACTAGGGCTTTGTAGTGATTGCTTCATTAATGGATAAGGATGTCCTAATCAGCTAAAGTATTACTAGAAAGCTGTTGTTTGCCAATACTGGGAGGATATACCGACTTTTTTCACTTTTCTTTTTAGAAAGAAGGTGCATCTGAATGATAGTGACCCAGTCAGCCTTAAGCATTAATCACTTCCCTTTGTCTCTTCCATGCAAAGTAGTATAAAAGTTAAAGTGATGACTGTTTAATCTTTTTGATTTTCCTTTTCCTAAATAAATATTAATCTACACATCAATGAAATCTAGCATTATAACATATACAATACGCACTCTAAAAATATTCAAAGGTTATGTAAATTACTCTCAATTTTACAAGTATCTCATTAATGAGAAGAGTCTCTGTGTTTTCCCTTTCACCCTTCTCCACGTCCCCTCCTCCAGCCCTGCCAAAAACCCGGTTATATTTGAAAGTTTTTGTTTAAAATCCAGCTAACCGTGATACTCAAGTGTGGACTCCATTTTCTTTCCTTAAAAGAAAGTAATTACCTTAATAATTTTGTAAATAGATGAATCACATTCACAATGGGATTCCCCTCCCCCTTATGTTGCTATTTCTAGACTTTAGAGGATGGCAATCTAATCTGTCATACTTGAAAAAAATCTTAGTGTTAAGAATATGATGTTTTTGTATCATAGTTAAATAAAGCCATTGAAAAAAAAATCTGAATTACTCATTAAAGATCCAGCTTCTAAAGTTTCAAGATTTACCACTAGGTTCAGCCTGGTTAAAAGAAAAATAGCACACATACACAATCAATACTCATATGTTCCACATGTTTTAAAGAAAGGTAAATAAGAATAAGCTATTTTTATTCATTCATTCCTTAAGGTAATATTGATTTAATCAACTTAAATTTTGACTTTCAAAATAATTATAGAATTATTTTGATGAATGATTCAAAAGTCTGTCTTTACAACTAATGCCATAAAGCAAGGTTTAAGTGCATTTAAAAAAAATATTAGCTTGCAAGATTACCCTAGCTGAATTAGATGCAGCACAGTATCAATGAGCCAGTTGCTCAAGAAAACACTTTTGTTCCCTTAAAAATGCCCATCTTTCCACATAATTTGAAAAGTTTTAATGAAAGAGGTTAATATAGGATAAACATGTGCTTATATACTTTTAAAAATCAATATCTAATACTTCTCACTGTGCATCTTTAAATAAAAGCATCATCCCTACCAAAGAAAGTTATCTCTTTTTTTTTTCCTTCTATGTTAGCATTTTTTATTAGAGGAGTATTATATCTAAGTGAATGAGGGATTTTTATTTGCTTTTTACCAAGGTGTAATTCAGTTACCTTTTTTGCATGAGATAATGATAAATTTGGCTTTTTTAGAACCAAGCTTCATTGGCCATTTTGTTTTTGTTATGAGTAGTCTTTTGACATATTTTGTACTGAAAGTTAATTTGATTGCTGTGCATAAGTGAAGTGAGCAGTTCAGTAATTAACTTTTGTGTTTTAAAATGTATGAACTTTAATTAGATTTCATTATAAACAAATGTCCACCATAATTATAAGCTCCTTGGTTTACCCACATATTATCCCTTCTCAAACAAACTTGATGTCAGACAAATTAAAATCAAGCAGTCAGCAATTCTGAGTTGAATTTTACATGATCTGCCAGTAACCTGATTACTTTAACTTCAATATCATTACAGGAAAAGTATTTCAGGACAAAATAATTACAAGAATTCCAACAGGAGACAAGCTTAATTGTATTGATTCAAAAGATGCATGTATAGAGGAACCATGTTGAAGAAATAATGTTATCTGAAATCTGCAATTTCTATGAAAATGAAATTGTCTTGCATGAAAGGGGCAATTTGAGATCACTGCCTGCAAAAGTTAAGGTACTGAACTAACTAAATGATCATTTATGGCCAATTATTTTATACTTTAAGCAGTAAAATATCAGTGTGGAACAACTTCAAGGCATGAAGGTTTGCAGGTTTATTTACTGACTGGTGTATCTATTAGGGCCAAGAACAAGTGGAGCTGTCAGGACATAATGAAGGTAAATGATTAGTTAGCACTGAGACTGAACTCTTCTTCAATGCAATAAGAGTTAATTAAAGTTTACCACCAAACATCAACCAAAGCAGGATGTTGATCAGGTTTCAGCATTAAGTGCAAACAGACAATGGTTGGCAGCAATTAGTGCGGCTATCAAATGACATGCAATGATAATTATACATTTAAAACAGCTAAAGAGCTGGAAAAAAAACTAATCAGCCTCTTTGACTACAAATACTCAAAGGGCAGGAAACAGGTATCAGATTATTTCACGTTAACGCTGTAAATCAATAGAATTAAACAAGAAAAGGTTGTATGGGCACATTATCTGAAAGAGAACAGTTCACTGTACCCAAAATGAAATAAATCTGTTAGATTTTGTCTGTCAAAGATAAGAACTTCTGTAGTTAGTGAAAATAAGTTACTTTTCAATTAAAGTTGCAGAAGGAAGACAGCACAAAGAAAGGTTAGCTTCTTGGTTTTGCACAAACTCAACAATGCAACAAGTATCTCAGCACTAAGTATTGTTATTTAAATGAAGTATTAACTTCCATTCTCCTGTGCTGTCTAATGTACCTTTGGGCTGAATGTTATCTGAGCAGGCACAAGAAAACCTCTCCCTAGAAAAATAGCCTTATGCCTTGGGGAGGAATCATACTTTAATCATTTCAAAGTCAAGATTTGAATATTTGTTAAACTGTACTTTCCTTTGGTACTCCACGTCAGTCCCATTCTTATTGTTTTCAAGGAGTCTGTAGGAAATCACATTGCTTTAAGTAATTTTAATAAATTATTTCACTCCTTTGCCTGTTATTGTACCCCAGACTAAAATAATTCCATAGCAGTATATTACTGATGTTTCTCCCCCCACCCCTTCACAACTAATTCTGTTATGCTAGGGATTTGTGCACAGAGTTGGCTAATCCTAGCATTTCCCTAGAGCTGAATCTAAGCCATGGCCTACTCCCAGCACAAGAGTGTCTCCCAAAGCCCTTTCGCCCCCTTCAGCACTCATACACTCATTGGTCCTGACATTTTCACTTCAGCCATGACAAATGAGCTGATGGCTCTGATCAGATTGCGCACGAGGACTGCTTTATCTAAAGATATATCATTAACTCTCATCACTATCTCCTAATATGACTCCTTTTGGTTAATGTCTTGTGAAAATCTGAGTAAATTTGAAAATATCTTAACCCTAAGTAATAAGAAGCAAACCATCAAAAAGAAAAAGGGAAATCAAATGTGGACAGGAGCAGAAAAAAAAAAGGCAAGCATTAACTAAATGCTGCTCTGGGGATTTAAGGAACTGTACTCAACCTTTGCCCCAGTGCAAACATGCCAGTTGACTGTCTTTTAAAAGTCCCTTCCCCCACTGTAGCCTTATAGAACCACTCTATAATTTTTATATATACATATAAGAACACAAGTAAGCTCATTTCTTTAGTCCTATTGCAATATATCATTTATTTCATTTTCCAAACTTGAACTTGTTTTACATTCATAAATCGTTAAAAATCAGTCTTTTAAAAGAAAGTGATTTTTAGGAATCTTAGTGCTCAGATTTGAATTTGATTTTCCACCAAAAAAAGCAAAACACACAAATGTTCAAACTAGTGTACTGTTCCAAGTGTTGTGCTAAGTAAGGAGCTAAGTTCCTGCTACATCTAGAGAGTTTACAAAGTGTATATTTTTTGTAACCTCTTCTTGCAATGCATCTGAGGATACACTCCTAGACAGACAGAGTCAACTGTAACCCAACAGATCTCCGGAATAGAGGTCAGGCTTTGAGGTAGAGATCTATTCACTTTTGGACCATGCAAAAGGCTCTTTACTCCTGTTCTTGTTGGCATCAGTTCCCCCTTACCAGAGCAAGAACAAAGCCAAGAGCTCGTGTGAGGTTTATGAATAAATCAGAGGTGAGCCACTTTAAGTGCTGCCCACGATTTCCTTGTTGACAGTGAGCTCTTAAACAGGCTTCTAGGACCAGTAACTGCTGGCAAAACTTAATGTTGCCTAATCTGAACCCTGCTTCATTTCAAAAACCAAATGTTTCAACCCATTTTCCCTTCAAGTCTTCACCTATCCAATGAGTCAATGAGAAGAGTTAGTTCTACTTCCCCTTTTTTGTCTGCCTGTCCCACAGCAATCTAGAAACTACAGAGAAAAGACAAGTTCATAAGCTCCCTTCTCTGCCTTGGGAAATACTATCAACAACAACAAACTGTAAGTGCATTCTAAGTAGTTCCCAAATTAATATCATAAAAATCACAAAATCTTAGATCTGGCTAGAACCTTAAAGACGATCTTATTAGATCTCTTCATTTTACAGAAGAGGAAACTAAGGCCCAGAATTAGAAGTATTCTCTAGATTGAAATAGAATAAGAATAAAGAAATTGGATAACATAACTTAAGTTTTTTGTGTTAAAATTATTATCAATATTATCTTTAATTTTTTTTTCCTTTCACTGATTAAATTCCAATGAACTTAGTTCAAATATACACATGTATTGTCATGTCCTGAGCGCTACAAAGTGGAAATATATGTAAGCAGAACCTAGAACAGGAGTACTAAAATTATTTTTCTATTTGTATGAATAAATTTATAGTTTCCTCAAAACAGTATTTCAACAGGACAAAGGTTGTGAAACCAACTTACACAACTATTCAATAGGATGCAACATTGAAAATTCCAGTCAGTTTTGTTCTGGGGATCATAGATTCAGTGCTGGAAATGATCTTAGAAGTCATCTAATCCAACTTGCTCCTTTTACAGGTGAGAGAGCTCAGAGAGGTTAAGTCACTTGTCTATGATCACACCGCTAGTAAGTGTCGGAGGAAGAATTTGAGCAATGTTCTTGATGTGAATCCCAGAACTTTAACCACTATACACAAGGTGATTATAGGAAGTCCAGTATAGTCCTAAAAAGTTATCTGTTTTGAAGAACTCATAAAAGAATGTCATAATCAGGAAGGAATTGGGAGTTCAAATCTCATTTAAACTATATTGAACTATATAAAACACATTTAGCTATACAGTTCAAACTGGAATGATGAATTTCATTAGCCAAGAAAATAAGTCCATCTCATTAGAGTCCTTTGGACTGGTGATGATCCTGGAATTCCCTTCACCTTAGGGATGTTCCACAGAACCAAATTCTCCTGTGTTGGTAGAAGGTCAATGCATGGGGCAGATAGCTATTCATTTTGATGTATGTACATATAAGGTCAAATATAGGATTTAAGCTCCCCAAGGGAAGAAACTGTTTCATATTTGCCTTTGTATTCCTCATCCCTAGCACATATTGCTCAGTGGCTGAAAGAAAAAGAAAAAAATACTACCTCTGTCATTTATTATCTTGCATGAACTTGGACAAGCCATTTAACATCTGGCCCTCAGTTTCCTCCTCTGTAAACTGAGAGTTGAATTAGATGACCTTTGAGGAATCTCCTTCCTCCAATTAATGATCTTAAGTTTTCTTTCTTCCCCTTTATTTCTTCATTAACACATCCTCTTGACAATGCTTATTCCATTACAGGGATGTATGTTTTCTGTGAAGATGTATTGGCACATTTTAAAGGAGCATTGTAGCATGCTAATTCTAAAGTTTATGGACTTTATTTTAAAGCTGGAAGAGACCTTAGTGTTCATTTACACCCAACTTCTCATACGAAAGGTGAAGAACCTGTGGCCAAAATGATTGAACAATTTGTCCAAGGTCACAAAGGTATGACGGACTTGGATTTGAATGCAGGTCTTTTGATTCCATCGCTGTAACTCTTGCTCCTAAACCACACTGTCCCCTTAAACGTATGTGAAAGAGCCATAGCATTGTCTTAATCTTTATATCCCATCTTATAATGAAGCCAAAACTTTTTTTCTCTGATATGTTGAAGACGATCACTTCAATTCACAAGTCACAGGATCACCAAATCTTATCATCAGTTGGGAATCCAGATTTTACCTATACAATCTTCCATCTATTGCAAGAATCCCTTCAGCAGCATTCTTGACAGATGTCTATCTAACCTCTGCGTGAATGATTTTAATAATAGGAATGTTATAAAGTTATTCATTTCATTGCTGGATCATACTCGTCATTAGAAAATTTATATATTAAGCCTAAACCTGCTTCTATGTATTTCTTACCCAGGGGTCCTCCTTTTCCTCATTAAAACAGCAAAGAGCATGTCTACTCCCTCTTTTCCCTGAAATTTCTCCAAATATTGAAAAGCATGTCTTACATTAGTCATCATAGTTCAACATACACCGAGGTCAGTTCCATCAGACATTAAACATATGAGTTGGTTTCCATCCCTTTTGCCATCATGATTTTGGATTTCAGATAACACCAAATAAGCCTCCAGGGAAAACAGGGCCCATTCATGGTGAAAGAAAAAGAAAAGATAATCGCCTACATCAATATGTGCATTTCACCACCTTTACAAATTTTTCTTTGATCAGAAAGATTGCGTTTGTATATTCACACACATGTTTACACATATGTGTGTAACATATATACATGTATGTATATGTAACACACATACTTGAATGACTCATATGTAACATGTATGCATATCTATTGGCATATGTGAGTAAAGTTTATATTGAATACACTTTTCTTTTTGCTTATGGTGCTCAAGACAATGTGTAGTCATTAAACCATAGCTGGTTATAAATAAAAAATAAACACAGAATCATATAATTTTTAAGAGCTATAAGTATACAGTGTAACTTTATCACTTTATAGATGGTAAGACTGAGGCCTAGAGAGAATTGAAGAGGTTTGTCCAAAGTCAAACAGCTAGGTAGTAATAAATCCAGGACTAGAATCTGGGTCCTCTGACCTTAGGTCCATTGTTCTTTTCACTACAACAAATCTGAACCTTCTAAAGGAAACCTGAAGTTTCCATATGGGAATGGCCTTCCTATTTTCATAAAGTGATATCAAAGTCTCAAACTGAAAAGAATTAGATCTTCTCAGTCTAGAATTACATAGGGTCCCCAAAATAAATGGGGTGAGTTATAACCACCTATCAGAAAAAACTCCACTCTCCACCCTCTCTTTAATAACAACCAGGTGGCATACAGAAGTTCATATGTTTCTGTATTTGAATATTATTAAAAATATGCACTTCCTTTATTCTTTTGGTAAAGAAAATAGATTTTATGGAAGGTAATAAATTGTATATTTTTACCTTAAAGTCATTTTTTCTACTTAATATGATTTAGAGTTAATTCATGCAGAATGCCCTCTTGATTTTCCAGATAGGATGGAATAGAATTCATACAAAATTCATCTTTATGGGGAGGTGTTTTATATGTTAGAATACATGTCATTGTGTGATTAGTGCACACATACTACTGTATTCTGTGCTAAAATGCATTTTAGCAAAGGAGCTTCAATTCTCCTATGATTATACATGGAATTTGGTTTTAAAACTATTGACCTGAAGCACTAGAACACATACACAGATGCTGCTACTTCTGACCTTTAGATCACCATGAGATCAACTAATTCAGTCTACTAAAAATCCCTGTTTTTGAAGGCTTTTCTTAAGGATTATGAAATGGATAAAGATATTGACAAGCAGTATAATAGAATAGATACACTCTGGATTTGGAGTTATGAGATCTGGATTCAAATCCCATCTCATATTTGTGCAATCACAGGTAAGTTACTTTAACTTTTAGAGCCCTAATTTCCTCATGTAAAAATTGGAGATAATACTTATACTACCTACCTCACAGCTTTTGCAAAGAAAGCTCTTTATAAACTGTAAAGTTTTCTCTCTCTCTCTCTGTCTCTCCTCTCTCTTCCATCTATCCATCTCTCTCAATTATCTATTTATATCTGTTTGGATTATCCCATTTTCCCATCTGAACTTTCCAATATGTTTTTATAGATAATATATCATCAGTTACGGACACACTTTAAAAATATCTCATTACAATATATGTTTCTTTCACTTACAAATTGTTAAAAGATTTGGGAAGTGAGAGATAGAGGGAAATACTCAAGCTGAAATTTGTATATGGTGCTAGAAGCAGCAAACTTTTCAAGGAATTAATTAATAAATGAAAGTGTTAGTATTGTATCATATATACATATGTATATATACATATATGTGTATATGTATATATACATATGTAAACACATTAATATTGCAAAAAAATGGAATCTTTATGCCAGAAAATAATGACAGTGAATCCTTATTTAAGGATAATTTGACTTTAGCTATTTAAAGAAATGTGAGTAATGCTATGATCCTGGTTATATCATCAAGGATAATTAAAACAAGTACCAAGAGAAATTGTGTGCTTTTAAGTTCTCACATGTGTCTATCTCTTCACATAAAAATATGTATTCTGCTTTCCATCTCATTCTCTAAAATCCTAAAATCTCAGTATCAGAACACTCTAAGCTCTTGCCCATTCAGTAAGAATGCAGACATCACATCAGCTACTATTAACCCATGTGTTATCCAGTGCAACAGTGGCTGGAAAGTTGCCAGTTACAACACATGGTGCTTGGTTAACAATGTTTTATAATACAAATGAATTTATTTTTTAAATTAGCACATTTTTTCATATGGAAATACCTTAATAAGCCCTTCTACATCTTTGAAAGAACAGCCACCATGTGGATTTTTTTTTTTGTTCTTTTAAAAGACACTTTAAAGTATATCATTAAAGTTAATCATAAAAGTTTCTAAAACAACCCAGAATCTCTTTACCAATTTTTAAAAAGGACTCTAGTAAAGAGTTTTGGGCATTGTACAACAAAGATCAAACAGTTTTCCTAGCAAATAGTTCCACACTCAAGAGGCAACCCTTACAATTTTATTTATATGAAAACACTTCTGATTTCCCAAGTTTCCATCTAACCAAAATAACAGTCCTTGAACAATTATGCCTCTAATGTACAAAAGCTAATTCAAGTTCTATAGACTAGGAACAAATAGGACAGGTTAATGTCTGGTGGTATCTGCCAACACTTCTCTGTGGTAGCTCTCAATTGATAATTATGGTGACCTGAAACTGGAAAGAGTCTTTTTAAAATGCATACATATAAATAATTATCCACACTGCATCTGATTTACATATGCACAAAAGAACCAATTCCCACCTTTGAAAGTGTCTCAACACTTACGGTATTTTAACTGTCCTAATTACTGTTGAGAGAACATCATTAGGAGCCCTGATCACATTGTCATCTGTGAACCAGTTACAGCCCTAACTAGTGACAAGGGGAAACCTACTGTAAATGTTTCAAAAAGTTAAGATAAAACATTCCAAGAAAGAATGGGGAGGGGACTTTTTCACTTAATAAAAATACATCACAACCCTGAGGATGATGATGGCAACAACAGATAAAAATCCTATCTTTACCTCTAAGCTGAGAAAACACTTGATAACTACTTCCTTCTCTCCTTTCTTTACATCAGTCCCCTGCTCCTACACTCAACCTATGCCAAGGGGGGCAGGCCACTTCAACACTTAACCCTGCCCAAGAGTTAGAAATATACAGCTTTTCCCGAAATGTTGCTCCAGCAAGTGAGACAAATATTTAACACTCTTCTCCATAAACGCGTTTTATCCTTACTGAATTAAATGGACATGATGTATTATATTCTGTTGTCAACTTCTAAAATAACTTTTTTTCAAGTAAAATACTGAGAATTCTTGATACCCAGTAGTCAATATTTGGCTAGCCTGTCATGTTTCTGAAACTCTTCCACATACGAACCTGTGTTTATCATCCTCTAGCTGTGTGATTATCATACATATTACTTCATATGATGATGGAAACTCAGGACATCTTATAAAGTTGCTGAAATCTGAGCCTCTGCTTGTTTTCTCAAGTCTTGGACAAACATAACTTTAGGGAGAGCTGAGCATAGGCATAAAAAAAAGAGGAGACTGCATTTTCATCTTCCTTTCATCTTAGTCATTCAGTCATCCATTCAGTGCCCTATTCAGCAGAGCTTTTCATTATGCAAAAAAATGCTAATCCTTTTCCGATGCTTTCACACTTGTATAAACCCCCATTCCTCCAACTGAAAAGCAATTATATCAGTTTACCTTTCTGTCAAAAACAGGATTAATATTCCAAGACTAGAATCTCCTTTATTTCCCTATCTTTTTGCTTTAGGAAACTGAAAATTATTAGTGGAAGTATTCTGAGAGCAAGTATACATAGTTTAAATATGGTTATGTTAGCCAATGAAAAAGAAGGGGGGAAACTTCAGTTACTGCAGGAACTCTCTTCTGTGACAGAACTGACCTTCCCTCTGCAAAGGCCTGAATAGAATGAGACTCACTCTGGTCTATTAATCAGAAACAAATTATGAAAGAATGTGGCTGGACTGGTTGACACTATCCTGTCTTGGGAGACTCAGTAACAGCCTAGTAACAATGTCCTCTTCATGGGTAATGAACAGCCATGACAAATGGGGCAGAGAAGCTATTTATTTGCATATGCAAATTCTCACACAAGGGAAACATGTACAAACAAGTGTCATTGTAAGGTGGATTAGGCAAACAGTGCTTTCTTTTTAGGACATTCTGCAGCCCAGAACATTAGTCAGCACAATTAAAGCAGTCTCCATGGAGACTAATGAAATTTCACCATGGTATGAGTTAAATTAGATAGCTAGTTATGTGTTTCCACAATCCAACTTGAAATCCATTATTGTTTCAGAACAATAAAGCAATTGTGCCTAGCTGATCTTTGCCAGCTCAACAAGCTCCTAAGTTGACAATTTGCATATGTTAATATAATTAAGCACTAATTACATGAAACTTGTACATATTCACATGCACTTTCCCTGGGCGCTTTTTAGTTTGAACCTTGGCCAAGTGTTTAACCCTTTGAGAGGTTATGGAGCAAGAGATTTCTGCCTTGGGGGTACAGCCCCCAAGGCAGGTATAGAAAGGCTCTTCATTTATAAACACAGAGCTTAACCTGGCTTCTCATATTTCTAGCAAGGCCAGAAAATATTTTTGTGTCTACTATAGTAGGGGGACAAGGAATGGTGGGGTGGGATGTGAGGGAGGTGAGGATGGTGGGAATAAGTAGATTATTGTTTTAAAAGGTAGAACCAGTAACTGCATGTAGGAAAGAAATAACATTCACTTAAATAAAATGGCAGAAAATAATTTGCTGTCTTTAACATTCTCAGACCCTGAAAGCTCAAATGGTCAAAAACTAGACTTGGTTGGATGTCAAGATCTGACAACAGCAAAAATGGAAAGCAGAAAAGGAGGGAAAAAAGAGCAAGCAGCAACTAATGAGCTTTACATAAATATATGCAGAGGCAATTAAGCAATGTTAATTACTATGACAGCAGTTAATTGAATATAATTAGATATTTTAAGCCAATGAATAAAGCATAGTTAAGATTAATTTTATTGAGATTAATAGTAAATAAGAATAGATTAACTGTGTGTTTTGACAGGCATAAAAAGTAGTTCTGCAAATTAAACAGGAGAATAGCAACTAGCCCAAAAATCATATATTATTTTAATGTCACACCTCAGAATCATCTCCTCAATAAACATGACTTTTCAAACCCAAACAGACAGGAATCTTGAAGAAAAACAAACAGCTTGCAGAGATTAAAGAGCCTTTTGTCCTTTTTCATGTGCATTTCTTTTAGCAGACTAAATTAAGCGAGT